>NC_041718.1:20386710-20426595 GCF_900700375.1 Denticeps clupeoides | reverse complement strand
CGGCGGAGAACGTGTTCCGTCGCATCTCTCCTCCTCCGCAATTAAAAGTGCGTTTTTTTTTTGCCTCTCCTGCGTCCGCCCCATCCCCCTTTCGCGCGTCTGGCTGTATTCTGGGGGGTCAGAGGTCAGACGCGGGACGAGACGCGGCAGGCCCGGGCCCCCGGCGGCGCTGCCTGAGATGATTACAAGGCCCCTCCGCGGGCCGATGGGCAGATTTACGGGGGGGGGGGTGTGCCCGTTCCGGGAAGCGGCGAGGTGCCGCGGGGGTCCGGTGGAAGAGGGGGGGGGCGGGGAGGAGCTTCCTCCGCGTCCAGGTGTGTCGGGGGAGCGGCACCATGAATGCGCCTGCATCGCTGCCTGGCAGGTTCTGCCGAGCGAAACCGACTCGCTCAGGTGGCGAAGGGTTTCGGGTCGCCACGCAGCAACGATGGTGGCACCCCAGAATCCATCTGTCCCCAGGACGGAAGCTTTCTGTGCTCATAATTGTCTCTACATCACCAACATGTTCTACGGTTTAAAAAAAATGGTCGTCATTTTTCATCCCCAAAATCCCCGTCCTGAGCTGGTGTTCCACAGAAAGTGACGTGATGATTAAACCCTGCAGCGCAGCTCACGGTGACACGGTGAAACGTGTCCTCTGTATTTAACCGTCACCCTTGGTGAGCAGTGTGTGGGAACGGGACCTTCATCAAGGGGACCTCGGTTCCAGGTTCTTGGGGTTCTTCAGCATCTCAGGTGACACCTTGTCCCCCACCTTTTTTTTTTTGTCCTGCAGGTGCCACGTGATGATGGTTGAATCGGCAACGGAGACCATTCGGACCACCGGCTCCAACCAAAATGGGGTCAGCAGCCTCAGCAGCCAGTCGGACGGCGGGGGCCGGGAGGGCGGGTCTAACGGCGACGCCAATGGCGAGATCAGCCCTGTGGATCTCCTGCACCTTCAGCAGCAGCAGGTGAGTGTGTGTGCGTGTGTTCAAAGTTCAAAGTGAAGTGATTCTCATTGTGATACACAGCAGCACAGCACAAGGTGCACACAGTGAAATGTGTCCTCTGCATTTAACCAACACCGTTGGTGAGCGGTAACCGGCAACCTTCTGATTACAGGGCCGCTTCCTTAACCGCTATGCCGCCACCACCCCATTAGTGTGAGTGTGTGTGTGTTTATTCGGGGTTTGTTGTGAAATCCCCCGTTGTGTAATCTGTTGATTTCTGATGTGTGTGTGTGTGTGGAGTGTTTGTTGCGCAATCTGCAGGCCGTTGCGGTTTCACCGCTGACGGGCGGCGGTGCGCACGCGTTAATTTGCATAAAAGCCGACTGTTTCCCATCTGGAGGAGAGCTGGAGATTCCGAGCAGGGATGCCGGAGCGCCGCTGGCGGAGGCGGGTGACACGTCAGCGCCGGGAAAGTGTTCCCCGCACGCGTCACGTCTGTCCTCTCCGCCGCGTCGGACGGAATTTCCTCACTTCCCGGTTTTCCTTGGCAGGGAAGAGCTCCTGTCCGGAACCGGCCGCAGTTGTGTGTCTCCGCCTGTGACCTGGAGTGTTTGGTTCGTGCCGGGAACCGTGCCGTCACCAGGTGGATGATGTCTCGGTAATCCGAGCATCACCTGGGAATTCAGCGCCGATACGGTGACGTCCGGTCAACAGTTAAAAAGTTCCCAGACGCTCCTTGCCACGACGTTCCCGGGAGGGGAAAATAACGGGGTTTCTTCCCGACTCCTGTCAGGCCGTCACCGGAGCGTCGTTGATCGGAGCGAGAACTTATCCGACCGAATTTGCCGTTTCTTCGCGCTCCTCCCACTTCGTCTCCCGTCCGAGAGCATCAGCGGAGCTTCCGTGGATTATGTGTAGCTAGGCAACCAGCGATCATTAACGTGGTCCAGATCCCCGCCTCGGGACCGCCTCTGCCCGCGGCCTCGCCGGCGAAATGTGGCAGCGCGCCGCCGTTCGTTATTCCTCCGGTTTACTCCGCCTCCAGCGCTCCTCCCGACGGAGGCACAGGGGACGAGATGCTAAATCTCCCGTTACACCTTTCATCCTCTTCCTGTTGGAACCCCGGGAATACGGAGAGATTTACCGGCACCCCGAAGGCCTCGGCTTTCAACCGCTCATGTTGATTCATGTGCAGCCATCTATCGTCACCGCCATTTATCGTCACTGCCATTTATCTCCTAATAACAATATTACTAAAATTGACATGTTGATTGTTGGCGAGGGTTGAAAACTTGTCTCCTGTCCCACCAACATTCCGGCGTCCCTCGGGTGTCTCACCTGCGGAACCGGCGCGCTGGCGGTTAAACGCCCTGCCAGGACGCGCCGGAGCGGAAAAAAAAGGGAAACCGAGAGGAAGTGAAGGAATCTCGGGAGAAATCGCAGACATCTCCGGACGTCAGGAACCCTCCCCACCCCCCACCCCCCCCGCCCCGCCAAACAAATATCCCCGAGGGGCGCCGGGGAGGAAGCGGGGGAAGAGAGGGAGGTCGAGAGCGGCGGCGGGAGGAGGGAGAGCGGAACGCCGAGACGTGTCGAGGAAGGGGCCGCTGCCCCCCCCGAGGAATTCCGCTGTCTGCTCCGACCGTCCCGGCAGCGGGACGAGGAGCGGGAATCCGAGCCGGCGGCCGCTTCACCTGATTACCAGCGCGCCACGCCCGGACAGGATGCGCTTCAAACGTCCTGCACTGCCTCACTAAACCGCTCCGAGTGTGAGTGTGTGAGTGAGTGTGTGAGTGAGTGTGTGTGTGTGTTTGAGTGAGTGTGTATGAGTGAGTGTGTGTTTGTGTGTGTGTGAGTGTGAGTGTGTATGAGTGAGTGTGTGTTTGTGTGTGAGTGAGTTTGTGTGTGTGTGTGAGATTGAGTGTGATTGTGTGAGAGTGTGTGTGAGAGTGTGTGTGTGTGTGTGTGTGTGTAAGACAGGGGGAGAAAGACAAGAACCAGGTGCCCTTTTTTCCTTTCCGTTTTTTTTTCTCTTCCGTTCTTTATGTGCATCGCCGGCAAGACCCTCTGAACTCTGCAGTTCGCGGGGTGGGGGTGGGGGCGGGGCTTATCCAGGTCGCCGCCCAGCCAGGACCGGCGGGAGGAGAGGAATGAAAAGGGAAGCTTCTGCCGAAACTCTCACCACTTCTCCATTGAGGTTTCTGGCCGGACCGTTACTAGCTGCCTGGTGTCCCTGCCGTTTCCGCCGCTGTCCCTCTCCGTGGTTGCAGACTTTTCTGGTCACCTGTCCTCGTCTTCCGCGAGACGCTTTTAATTGACTGAGCGAATGGGAATTAATGAAGGGTGTAATTGAAGACTCCGCCCTGATGTATTGTGGGTTTTTTTTTTTTTGTCTTGTGCCCAGTCTGCGGTTTCGGGTCGTGTGATGGTACCCGACTCTGTAGTTTAAACTGAGGAGGCTGCGTTCATATGCGAGGGACGGGGGGACACCGCGGGGGGCGGGGCCACAGGCATTTTTTTAACGCCGCCCTTTAAACGCTACTCAGCCGGCCCCTATTCAAAGGTGTCATGGCTTAAAGGCTTCGCCTCACATTTAATTGCAGGCTTTTCTCATTGTGCCCGGGGGGTCACGGCAGGTGAAAGGTCGAGCAGGGTGATCACAGGTGGGGGGGGGGGTCCCTCTGCTGTTACCCAGGTGATACAGAAAGGACCTCCAGCGCAGCTATTTCCTGTAGGGCTCTTGAAAAGACACTCGTTCACTCTGCGTGTGTGTGTGTGTGTGTGTGTGTGTGTGTGTGTCTGTTCTGAGCTTAACTTCCCATAAGTAAAAAAAAAAAAAAAAAGATGAAGCAGGAAGTGAAGTGCCCGCTACTCTCTCTCTCTTTTGTGGTGTCCGAAACACTTAAGGGGCTTTTTTTAAAGGAGTAAACCGGAGCCGAAGGGCCGGGGTGAAGGAGCACATTGTGCGTCCCCTCGCCACCCCGCTCGCCATTTTAATCCCGAGGGGCGATTTCCTCGGCAAAGCGTCTATTAAAGGAGGAGAGGAAGAGGAGGAGGAGGAAAAGAAATGCCCGGGCGGATTGGGCGCACATGTACTGGCAGCGGGCACGTGGGACCCTAATGTGTTTCACATGTGCCCCCCGATATTCCGTATTCCTCATTTAATGATTTTTTCACACATTGAGTCCTAATTCTGGAATGTGGGAATGTCATATTTATGGGGGGTAATAAAACTAATTTATGGCTTTTTCCAAGGAAACCTTTGAGACGGCTGCATCATGTTTTTTTTTTCTTTTGCGTGTGTGTGCGTGTGTGTGTGTGTGTGTGTGTGCAGCGCACATGCAGTAATTTTAGCCGGGCCGCGGCTCGTAATTTAACTCGTATTTGAGGCTGACACGCCGATGCACCGGCCTCGGCCCGTCTCCCTCGCCGGGAAAATGGCAGCGGCACGTCGTTCCGATTACGGCTTCCTTCTCACCGACGTAAAGCGCTATCCTCAAATTACTCTTATTTCATTACTAAATATTATAAATAGCACCAAAGCATTAAGCTGTTGACCTGCATTAATTACATTAGTATGTAAACATATTTTAAAAAATCATAATAATTGCATAATTTACCGCGATTTAAATCTTGGGAGACTTTATGTGCCGTTATTTTTTACTTTTAAAATTCTATAGTAAACATTGCATTTTATTACACCGCATGAATACTTTTAGAGCCCTGCTGCGAACTCGAGCTGCGGCAAACCGCTACAAGATGCCCTGGCGTGCAGGGCGGAGCGCCAGGCGGTGAAACGGCACCCGTGACAGCGTAATTGTGCCGCACTGCGGAGGAAACGCGCAGACTGACGTTCCGCCGACAAGGTTTCCACGCTCCGCCATTCCGGGCCTCAAACCTCTCCCCAGTTTTGATCAGTGGTGACGCGCACGTGGGTCAGAGGTGGTTGCCATGGACACCGAGGCTTTTGAAGTCTCACAGTCGGCCCCGGGTCACCTGGGTCGCCTCTGTGACTGACATTTTGCGAGGTCAAAGGTCGCGGAGTCCAGCACGGACGGGCTCTTTTTTTTATTTGCCCAAAAGAGTCAACAGTGTGTCCCTGTAGCGGCTGCCTGGTTGTGCAAGAAAACTTCCGCGTCCATGACGATTAAGAGCCTTCTCACCAGGAAAAGGGGGAAGAAAAGGAAAACGAACGGGAACGCTGAAGGCTAAACGGACAAAAAAATTAGGGACATTGTTCGCATCAGGAAATGGACGCCATAATTGACACTAATTGGCTGCTGTTTCTGCTGTCTCAGCAGACATCAATAGGAAGAAAGGCACTGGCGGGGGGGGCGGGGGCCGGAGCCCGGAGAGCGGCGCACAATAAAGCGGCGGAGCAAACTCCCAGCGGCCCTCGCACCGCGTTCGGAGTTCAGGGACCCCCTCGTCTCCTCGTCCTCGCGTTCTCCCAATCTGCTCCGGTCCCTGCGAACAAAAAAAAAAAACAGAGAGAGAGAGAAACCCAGGGAGAGAAAAGAAGAAAGAGGAGGGCGTAAAAAAAGGAAAAGAAAACGCGCACGGCGCTACCCTCAAAGTTGTTGCCCTGGAAACCGCGGAGGACGAGGGACTCCAGACAATGGTCCGCGATTCCGTTTTAAGTGTTGCTAATTAGCTTGCCTCTGCTCGCTCTCCCGTGTTTGTCGTCTTAAGAAGAGATTAAAGTCGAGCGGGAGACGCATCGGGGACGCAGGCGCGGACGCTTCGGGCCCTCCGCGCCCGGCGCGGGACGATTGATGATATGGATTCGGACGTTCTAGACGTGAGCGAATATTGATGAAGAGTCTGGCCGGCTGTGGTTTTTCCGTTCCGGGTCCCGTCCCCACCTCGCTCGGGACGTCATTTTTTCGCCTCTTTAGCCGACGTCCCTCTTCCCGCCTGGCAGGTTTGCTCAGTCGTCCAATCGGATTTATTCCCTCCTAAATCACTCCCCGTCGACGCTGAAACCGGATCTGGTTTCCTCGTTTTTATTAGCCGACGCTCTCCATTACCGGCCTGAGAAGAGTTCCCCGCCACCGGCGTCCCTCAGCCGAGTTTCCAGGGCCGCGGCGCGGAACAATACGCTCTATATGTCCCTTTCCTCCCAGGTTCCTTTTTGGCTACGTCCTGCGCGAGGCGTTATTACTTTTTTTCCCCCCCTTTATTAATAATAACAAAGAAATGCCTTCCATATGTCGGCGTTGGGGCGGGGGGCCCGCCGCCTGGCGCTGTGGTCCCTGTCGTGGGGCGGGGCCTTTGTTTGGGCCGACTGCTGTGACTCATGTGGCGTCAGAACCTCCGAGAACGAAACCCGTTTACCGCTTGCACATTCCCTGCCAGCAGGGCGGCGCTGCGCCAATCCAAAGATCAGATGAACCAAGACATTCGCTCGCCATCAAGTACCGCCGTCGACTGGAGCCGCCTTCGGGTTCTAGTTTCCTACAAGTGGGCGGAGTTAAGCATGGCACCGCGGCGAAGCGTAGGGGCCGGGGGTGGGCGGTGCACATCTGGAAGGATGTAAAAAATAAATAAAAGTCCGAATTTCAAACATTACGGCACCTCTCTCTCCCCCTCGCCAGGTTGGTTTTTTACGGCCTTGGCTCCACTGGCCGCCTTTCCGCCGTTTAATGGCCGGTGGGAGGCCGGCCGCCGGCGCGCGGAAGTATTTACGTTGCGGAAACGCTGTGTTACAATTCCTCGTTGAAACGAGCGTCTGGTGCTTTTTGCGCCCGATTCCGCTTTATCTTTTCTTTGCTGTTGAGATTCGTCAAGATTAACGGCGTAATCGCGCCGAACAACAACAAACGAGCGCCGCGTGGCCGTCGGCAACTGGAAAATTGGGCAGGAAATGGCAAATTACAGGCAGCAGCGCTGGCAACGCGTGCGGGCAGGAAAGAGACCGGTCAGGAGCGCAGTGCGTTTGTAACCCACCGTGAAATTGGCCGTGCCGCGGGCCGCCGGCTGCAGCCATGCCGATGAGTCGTGGGGGCCACGCAACGGACGCGCCGGGCCGTGCCGGGCTCCCATTCGGGACGCTCCGGCGTCTAGAAGGAGAAGGCGTGGAGGGCGGGATTTGTTCGTAACGTGTTGCGGTGCCACTCTGAAGCTCGCGGCACGGTCCGGCCCTCATCTGGTCCGTTGCCGGGAATGTTTGGTGTGTGTGTGTGTGTTCCGGAATGTTCTCGTATGTGTGTACGGGGGCAGTCCCGACGCCGATTCCTTCACTACGTTGTAGACGGCCGCTACCGAAACCGTTTCCAGAAACACGGACTCCGCTGGGTTCTGCCGCAGGAGCTTTGCGGGTTCTTCTGGAATAATTTGGCTGTTACCGTGCCGCCGTTCCCTTTTTTTTTTTTTTGTTTCAGGAATGACACGATGCCATTGATATGCTGTTTATTCCAAAGACCCCGGCGAGGAATTGGCCGTGCCGAGTCGCCGGCCAGGTGCGACTGTTGCCGAAGGCCCCGCATGAAGAACGGGCCGGCGTTCCGCTCGCGTTACGCCCGCAGGGCCCGGCGTTCCCTCCCTCGCGCGTGAACGGGCTCGGGCCGCCGCTCTAAGATCACATGTGCGCCTCAGAAGGCCCCGCTTCATCGCAGCTTTATCTTCCCTTTCAGCTTGAATGGCGTCGACAGGAACAAAGACTCGGCCTCTCCTCTCTTTTCTCTCTTTTTCCTTCTCCCCCCCCCCCCCCCCCCCCCCCCCCCCCCCCCCCCCCCCCCCCCCCCCGTGATCCCGAATCAGGCAGCGTTGAGCGCTCGCACTGGACAAAAGCACCCGAGTGTGACGGGTTCTTCGGCGCCCTCCTCGCTGGCTGAGGGTTGGAGTTAGTAACTGAATCTCAATTGCCTCCTGGCCGCCGCTGCTGATATTCCATCGTTCAGCACGTTCTCTGATAGACAGAAGATGGCTTCTTGTTTTTGTCCAGTCATGGCTATTTATGAAGATTAAGCTGATCTGAGATGAGAGTCTTGGTGAAGCGGTGTGAGAACGTCAGTGTTTCAAGAGGTATTATCATGTGGACAGGGTTTTTGAGATGAAAGCGTGTTTTCAATGCTCGTGAACTGCTGGGTCGTCTCTTCATTAACACGTTTAAAGAGACGATAGTTGAGAGGAATGTAGATGTAGATAAATATCCCTTTGGCTCCTCAGGCGGATTAAATGGAACATTCATCTTGTTAGCCTTAATAACAGTTAGTAATCATTTTTGGCGGTTTGTTTTGAGTGTTAACATTGATATGCAGGAATGGAAAAATGTGAAAGTGAAGTGAAAGTGAAGCACAGCACACAATGACACAACAAAACGTATCAACCTTGGGGCGCCCGGGGAGCAGCGTGTGGGGACGGTACCTTCATCAAGGGGACCTTAGTGGCACCTTGGCGGATCGGGATTTGAACCAGCAACCTTCCGATCAACTGAACTCAACTCTACTTTACCCCAGTATACTTTAATGTACTCTATCAACTATACTATACTCCAGTATACTTTAATGTAATCTTCTTAACTCTACTATACCCCAGTATACTTTAATGTACTCAACTCAACTCTACTATACCCCAGTATACTTTAATGTACTCTATCAACTATACTATACTCCAGTATACTTTAATGTAATCTTCTTAACTCTACTATACCCCAGTATACTTTAATGTACTCAACTCAACTCTACTATACCCCAGTATACTTTAATTTAATCATCTTAATTCTACTATACCCCAGTATACTTTAATGTACTTATCTTAATTCTACTATACTCCAGTATACTTTAATGTAATCTTCTTAACTCTACTATACCCCAGTATACTTTAATTTACTCATCTTAATTCTACTATACCTCAGTATACTTTAATGTACTCAACTCAACTCTACTATACCCCAGTATACTTTAATGTACTCATCTTAATTCTACTATACCCCAGTATACTTTAATGTACTTATCTTAATTCTACTATACTCCAGTATACTTAAATGTAATCTTCTTAACTCTACTATACCCCAGTATACTTTAATTTACTCATCTTAATTCTACTATACCACAGTATACTTTAATGTACTCAACTCAACTCTACTATACCCCAGTGTACTTCAATGAACTCATCTTATCTCCACTATACCCCAGTATACTTTAATGTACTCAACTCTACTATACCCCAGTATACTTTAATGCACTCAACTTAACTCAAATATTCCCCAGTATACTTTAATATACTCTACTGAACTCTACTATATCCCAGTGTAGTTTAATGTACTCTATTCAACTCTACTGTTGAATAGTTGTTTTTCAATGTACCCTAATCAACTAAACTCTACTCAACTCAACTCTACACTACCCCAGTCTGCACTTCATTACCACAGTGTACCCTTCTATACTCCAATTAGTTCTACTCTACTATATCCTAATATATTCTACTCTACTTTAGCCCAATCTGCTCCACTCTACCCCAGTCTATGCTGCTCTTTTGTAGTCTGCCCCAAACTATTGTACTCCACTCCAGCCAACTATACTCAGCTTTACATTACTTAATATGCTCCATTTCCTATTTTAACTGTGCCTACACACTGCTTCTTTTTTCTGTTCTACCTGGTTGCTTCTTCTCTACTCAACTGCTCTTTTGATCTTTTTTTGAGGGCTACTCGCTCCTCCCTCCTCTTTTCTACTTCCACTACTCTACCCTTTCCCTCTTGTTTACTGACTCTATTCTCTTTTATCCTCTCTTCTTCTCTTCCTTATCTTCTCTCTACTCTATTATTTCTTCTGTCAACGTCTTCTCTTTTCCTACTAATGTTTTATCACCTCTTCTGCTTTACTATACTCTACTACAACCCAACTCCCACCCCTACCCTGTTTTATAGCCTTCACTACCCCTTTCTGTTCTGTTCTACTTTACTCCATGCTTCTCTACTCTACCCTCCCCCAACTTTTTTCTTTCTTTTTTTTGAGTAGTACCCCCCCTGTGCCGGAGGGATGATCTGAGGATCAGTGAGTGAATCAGGGTGCTGGGTGGCCCCTCGGTAACCCGACACCCCCTGACCCCTCCGCCCCTTCTACCTGCCCCCCTCCCTGAGGCGGGCTTACTGTCCGCGGCGGCCTGTTTTTGTACGGGGGCAGTGCGGTGGGGGCTGTTGCGGCCGTCAACAATGGTCCTCTGTCAGCGATGATGGATCATTCCCAGCATATGGTGCCCACCTGTCCTCCTCGGAGCTGCGCCGCACTCTGTTTGGATTTACTGCCGTGCCCGCATTACTGCGCCGCTCGCTCCCAAACACAGCTGGACCGCGCTGCCGTTCCGTTGCCGCCGCGGTAACCCAGGACTAATGAGCCGGACCAGAGGAAGATCAGGCGCTGTTTAGATCCTTTTTTTATATCTTCTCCAGGTGTTAAACAGACTGATGAACTTGCTCTTTAACTCTAACACACACACACACACACACACACACACGCACGATTGGTGTGGAATATTGTGCCGGTGTTAAAGGACCACTATAGGGTGCACGGGCCCCTCTGGTTGTCGGCCATTTTTCTAAAGCTGGTTAAAGAGGCACAGAAGGGAAGGGAAGGGGGGGGCTGCGGGCGAGAGGGGAAGAATGCGAGCGGGGGCCGTCTCACCCCCCCCCCTCCCGCCACCCCGAATGTAAAAAATGTGGCGTTATTAAAGGCGATGTCAGGAGTGTTGATTTACAGGGGGGCTGATGACAGGTCAGAAGAACTCACACACTGTGCGTCCCGGCCGCCAAGCTGGGCTGTGACCTCTTCACCCCCCCCCCCCCCAGCCCCCACCCTGTAATAAAACCTGTCTAACGCAGCGCCACAATGGCCCCGTTGTTGGGCCCGCCAGGCGCGCGCTCCCCTGTATTTTCTTTAAAGGTGCAGCTAATGCCGCAGGACTCTGGGGTTTTTTCTTTCTCCCTCCTCTCACTCCTCGAAAGGGAGAGGGAGGCGGAGGGCGTAGGAGGACCGGAGAGTGTGTGGTTAGTGCCTACTCCGGGCCGAAAAAAAACCCCCCAAAAAAAGCCAGGAGAGGGGGACAAGGAGAGGTGTTCCTTTTAAACTTCTGAACTGGACATGGAGTCTTTATTCCCGCTCTCCTGGATTTCCTGTTCTCTCTCTGGCTCTAAGAACAGAGTTCCTCTTCCTTAAAATAAAAAAAAAAAAGCGGATCCGCTTCTCGCCGGAGCAACGGACAGATCGGCATAGTGACGCTGCAGACGCTGGAACACGTTTCAGGTGTCAGAACCAGATTCCTGGTTTCACCTAAAAGGCCAGTTGGGCGCGTTGGCTCGCCCAGTGGGCAGATTGTGAGAGAGAAGGGGGCAGAGCAGTTCAGAACGCTTCCCGCTTTTAACCTGTTAACCCTTCTTTTTTTAGTGGATATGAGTTAAATAATCATTTTTTTATGTCAATTTCAATTAGAATCTTTCTTTTAAAACCACGAAAATCAGTGTGTACACAAATGTGTGTGTGTGTGTGTAAATGTGAAGAAAAAGTGAATATTATTTGTGTTTTTTGTTTTATCTAGTGAGAGTACTAATGCACAATAATGTGACTAAAATTTCACATTGCAATTATGAGATTTCACATGGTCATCAAGATCATTTTAATATTTCATAGAATATACATTTATTCACCTGTGTAATGCTTAGTAATTAATTAAATTAACTCATGGAGCTTTATTACACCAAGCCCATTAATTTTTGAATCTGCTGTTGGTGTAACGTGATCATCACAATCTGAAGAAAAAAATCAAAACCACAGGTAATCTTTTAATGTTAAATACAAATATTTTTATTGCACAAAAAATTGGCATCATGAAAAAGCTGTAAAGTAGACTAGTAAACATAATTAAACATCGAACTTAGATTCTTTTATATTCTTTTCAGACACACACGCATACATATAATGTGTGTATTATGTATTTATACATCTATATGCATAATGCACACATACACACGTTCAGATTCTTGCTGCAAAAGGAAACAAAGAATATTTATTTTTACCCATAACTAATCAGACTTTTTACAGCATTGTTTTTGTGCACACACACTGTTGCTGTGTTTATGACTGTCTAAGTGAGAAGTGGTGTGTGTGTGTGTGTGTGTGTGTGTGTGTGTTTATGTGGAGCTGAGTGCAGGTGATTAAACTTGATTTGAAGTGATTTTTATCGCCCGGCTGTCAGAAGACAGAAAAGTCATTGTTCTGCTCATCATCTGGGAGGAGAACGATGTTTCAGAACAATAGGAGACAGTTGCACAACCGCGGCCTTTCCTGTGTTGCTGCGTGTGCGGTTGCGGGGGTGGCGTGCGAGGACTAGTGAGGACGGGACCCCGCCACACCGCTCTACCTGCGCTCGGCGCGTCTCACCACGGCCCCATCTGCAGTGGATTTACGGCCAGCGGCGGTTATTTTGGAGCCCTTGGCCCCGCCCCCGTGCTCTTTCCCCCCCCCCCCATAAATCAATATTTACCGCGTAACCTTCCCTTCACTTGTAGCGGCAGGAAGCAAATGTGCATCCTGACGGCGCGCTTCAAAAACACCCCGCGCGCACACACACGTTCACACCACCCTGGCAGGAAGTGATTTTCTGTGAGTGGCACCGCCGGCCCCGCGGTGTCCCCGGCTTCAGCGGAGGACCTGGATCTCCAGCGCTGCCTCTGGGAATACTTCGGATGCTCGGAAGTGCATTTCCTGCTCCGCGCCGCGGTGGTTTTCAGCTGATGCGGCTTTCCCTGTGCGCGTGTTTTTCCTAATGTTGTTCATTTATTCTGACTGTGTGTGTGTGTGTGTGTGTGTGTGTTCTGCAGGCTCTTCAGGCAGCTAGACAGTTTCTCCTGCAACAGGCCACAGGACTCAGCTCCCCCAGCAGCAACGAGGTCAAGCAGAGCCCTGTACAGGTCAGACACGCACACACACACACACACACACACACACACACACACACACACACCTTCATTCTTTTACCAACATTCTCATAGAAATCCTCATTCATGCTGATGCATGCTCAGATACACACACATGCACAGACATCTCACAGAATTTACACACCTTGACACAGACTCGCATTCTTCACAAACACACACACACACACACATCTCAAACACATGCACAGACATCTCACAGAATTTACACACCTTGACTCAGACTCGCATCCTTCTCAAACACACACACACACACACATCTCAAACACATGCACACCTACATGCATCCTTCACACACACACACACACACACACACACACACACACACACACTGTTACATTTCATTGAAATCAGGCAAGGTGGGCAAATTTAGCCAACAATACACACCCTGCAGGAGGACATGTTTCCGATTTCAGAGCAGGTAGGCGGGTCTAATTCCGTTTTAATGACATGTCCCGTACGATGAGGTGTGTGCGTGGGAGGGGGCGTGTCCAGCGGAGCGGCGGAGGAAGTGACAGGTTAACCGGCCTGGTTGAGAGGTTGTCCCTTCAGGGTAATTAACATTATCAAGCAGCAGCAGGTCACCTCGTTAGCACGGCACTCATTTAATTAACAAACCGCGCTAATTAGACTCAGCCCGGGGCCGAGTTTTCTACCGCGAGCGCCGACTCGAGCGGTGCAACGCTTCTGCTGCGGCCAAAGCGGGGTCTTCGCAGAACTGGAACCTTTAGGAGGTTCCGTTCCTGCTCCGTCCAGAGGTCACTGCGGCTCAAACGCTCACAGCGGGCATTTTGTCACCAAGTGCCCTACAGCGGCCTGCGCGGTTACTGGCGGGGCGGGGGGGTTGCCGGGAGGTTTCCACGGCGATGGCGCACTGCATGCTGATGAGGAGGGTTCCGGAGTCGGGCTTTGTAGTGTCAGAGTCATCCAGCGCCGGAGGGCAGCGTCTCTTTTCTCCTCCATCTCCCCGTCTCTCCCAGGACTCCTGCCCCTTTACACCCTCCTCCAATAAACTGGAACTTTTTATTTAGCACCAATTATAAATCGTTATCACATTTCATCATGTAATGAGACTGATTGATTATAGATTGGAGGGTATAGATGTGTGGTAGTAGCCTAGTGGGTGACACACTCGCCTATGAACCAGAAGACCCAGGTTCAAACCCCACTTACTACCATCGTGTCCCTGAGCAAGACACTTAACCCCGAGTGTCTCCCAGGGGGACTGTCCCTTTACCTACTGTTCTTAAGTCGCCCTGTATAAGGTAAATGCTGTAAATGTAAATTGTAAACTAAGCGCCACATACACCACCGAAGACTAAAAAGATCAGAGTGCAACTAATTCAGGGGGAAAACGCCTCTTAGGTCCATGTCGTATTCTAAACCAATCAGAGATGGTGAAGGGCGGGGCCAGACTTTGCTTTCGTAATCGGCAGCTTCAGCTTCCGTTTTTGCACTAACCAAAAGGCGTCACCCGACCGCGCATTAAAATAATAGAAATTAAATGCTGAAAAAATTGCTATGGGCAGCGATTTAAGGAAGAAAATGTGAGCGTGTGTAAAACTTCACTCTGCAACCTAGAGCCCTGACTGCTGGGATTGTGAGATGGGGACAGTTTTTTATTTTATTTTATTTTTCAAGGTGATGGAATCAGTCATCTTGTGGCGGAGATTGAAAGTCATGTTAATTACATTAGTTAAGTAGACGCTGCGTGTGTGTGTGTGTGTGTGTGTGTGTGAGGAGGGGCAGTAAAATGGCTCCTGGTCAGGCTGCTAGGCTGTGTCTTTCAGAGATGCAAATGGGTCCTAACGAATAATGAAATCTTTTGGTGCTGATAATTAGATTTTCCCGTCTGCAGCCGAGAGCGCGGGTCAGTTAAGCCCCGCCCCTGCTGTCCTTTTACGCTGTTTTTTTTAACCATCGCAAGACATTTCGGATGAGTCGATGCAGTAAAAAATCGTGCGTTTCTGTGTTTTTTTATTTGTAACATCTTCTCTCCTTTTTCTGCTCTGAGAACACACTCTTCATTTCAGGGAGGTGTGTGTGTGTGTGTCTGCCACACATTGTAAGTGTGTTTCATGGTTCTTCATGACACGAGCGCATTAAGATGCAGTGACACAAACACACGCTCACACACACACACACACACACACACACACACACGTGTCCCGGCTTTGCTAGTAATTGAAAAGAAGAGAAAAGTGTGTCCTCTTTTCATGTATAATGGAGGACCTCGTTTAATTAAAAAAAATGAAAAGACTCATTAGAGGCATGCTAATTAGTTTGCTTCTTTTGGCAGTTAATAGAGGTGTGTGTGTGTGTGTGTGTGTGTGTGTGTGTGTGTGTGGTGTGTGCTCCTCGCCTCCCTGCCAAACAAGCTGGAACTTTTGAACCTGCAATGTTCTTAGTTCAGTTACGCTCTTGTCAGAAGTGGTTCCTTACGGTTCTAATTCCGTTCGTGGAACCCTTCCAGCAAAGTAGATGAACGTTGCCGTACGGTGCAAACCTTTTCCAGACCGCTGATGTGTTGGAACCCCCGTTTAATTGGCGTTATTTGAGGTGCATTGTGGGAAGTCCGGGCTCTCTCGTTTTGGAGGATCGCTTATCCGGCACTTTTTTGCTCCGGGAGGGAGACGGGATGACAGGAGCGGCGTGGCGTGGACACCGCGGGCGTCTCGCGCGGCGGTCCCGCGCGCCGGAGCGTGAAAGTCCATTTCCGCCCTGAAAGATGAGTGAAAAGTGTAATGAAGGCGGGTCAATAATTCGCCGTTTTCGCCGCGTTCTGTGTTGTTCCGCTGGAAATTTGTTGTCATTTTTACTCTGGGGCAGTGGGCCGTTAGATGGAGGCGTGTGTGTGTGTGTGTGTGTGTGTGAGACAGTAGGCGTGGAGGAAATGGAAGGCGGGGGGGGGGGTGGGATTTTCCACTTGAACTTGCTCCACTCGGGGCATTCTCACATCGTGAGTTTTTCATTTGTCCAGACCCTGTCAAAAAGTGGTCCCTCGACGCCGCGCCCGGACAAGCCTCAATACCGAGCGAAAAGAAGCAAGTGACAGCAAAGGGCCGCCCCTCTCACACACACACACACACACACACACACACACACACACACACACAGCCCCAGCGACTGGCTGCCGTTACAGTCTTGAGCTCGGGTTTCACCGCTCCGAAACAAAGTCGAACGAAAACAAAAGCAAACAAAAAGCCTGTCCTGGGTGGGGCAGTTTGAGGGGGGCGGGGCCTCCCCGCAGCCCCACCTCTCCATGCTTCTCTTCGGTTTACGCGAGGACGCCGCGGCGGCCGCTTTTCAACAGGATGCTGATTAAAAGCTGCCGTCCAATCGGAACCCTTCATCGAAGGCTCATTTCTGTCCACCTGGAAACGTGCCCTTTGACCTTTTTTTTTTTTTTTTTCTTCCGAGGGACCCACGTCCTCCAGCAGGTACAGAGTGCCGCTCGGCCGCTGGATCCTGGCCCAGATCTGCCCGCCGCCGGGGGCTAAATGAGATGTGACGGCTTGTTTACCGCGCCGGGCCTTCGGGAGTCGGCTGATGAGGGCGAGCGTGAATAAACAGATCAGGGAGCTGATCGACACACACACACACACACACACACAGAGCACAGGTGCCCTCTGGCTGCGACTACTCATGGCTTGTGTGTGTGTGTGTGAGATGGTGGTAGTCCACTTCTCCCCTAGTGAGGTGGGTAATTCCTTCTGACAGGGATAAACAGCGCTGGGACTTTGTGTGTGTGTGTGTGTGTGTGTGTGTGTGTGTGTGAGGTGTTTGTGTGTGTGTGTGTCCACAGCTCCCCTCCACTGCCAGTCATTTTTTCAATTATCAGCAGCGCTCGGCGTTCTCAGAGGACGCTGGGAGTCTGGAGATGGTGCAGATAAAACGCTGTTTAGGTTTTCATTACCGGCTCTTCTACCACCTCTCATGTTCTCTGGTTCACAAATAAAGCACATTCTCGCAAACACACACACACACACACAGAGTTAATGTATCCACTCATACAGTAGGAATAAACGAGTAGATTTTAAAAACGCTGCTTTTCATCTTTCGAAGTCGTACGTGCTGCTGAAAATGCTGAACAACCGCGCTCTGCGTCGCCCCTTCTGCAGGGCAAACGGAAGTCGTAATTATCCGAATTACGGTGACGTTTATGCAAAACCAACGTTCTGGACACAACACTCTCTGCATCTATGCTGCAAATGGGAACTCGCTTCTTTCGACTTTTTGTTCATTAGAAAACATTCATGATTAATGACATGGTTTTGTACCCTCATTTTCTTTTTTGTGTCAGAAAATGCATCTTTGAGGAGCGTCTGTACTGGACAGTTTAATGCAGTTTCAGGTATTTTCCTGACACTATGTAAAATACACACCAAACGCACAATTTGTGAATTTACAAAACCAACCAGATCCTTTTTAAAAGGGGAGGAGCCTGCCGGCATGATTGACAGCTCTCACTCTACTTCTACAGGGTGGGCCATTTATATGTATACACCTTAATAAAATGGGAATGGTTGGTGATGTTAACGTCCTGTTTGGGGCACATTAGTATATGTGAGGGGGGCAAACTTTTCAAGATGGGTGGTGAGCATAGTGGCCATTTTGAAGTCGTCCATCTTGGATCCAACTTTTTTGAATAGGAAGAGGGTCATGTGACTTCGTAACTTTATTCTTTATTTACAAGTTTCTGACCACTTATAAAATGTGCTCAATGTCACCAACCATTCCAATTTTATTAAGGTGCATCCATATAAATGGCCCACCCTGTACTTCCTCATGTCCATACGTAACACGCCCAGGTGTAGCACGATGTCCACCTCCTCCGTTTCCTACACATACGTAACCACGCCCGCTACCAACACCAACATTTTATTCAAGCGTCCTTGAACTGATGTGATTGTCATTGTGAGGCACAGCACACGGTGACACAACGAAACGTGTCCTCTGCTTTTAACCATCAATCTTAGCCAGCAGTGGGCAGCCATGACAGGCGCCCGGGGAGCACTGTGTGGGGCGGATCGGGATTCGAACCGGCAACCTTCCAATTACGGGTCTGCTACCTTACCCGCCAGGCCACCACTGGCCCCGATGGGAGAACTGATGAACATGCTCTATGCCCTATGAGTTATTTTGGTGATAACTCAGGTGCCATCGCGTCCCCTGGCCTGCTGCCATATTTAAAGCCCCGGACCCCACTGCCCCGCGCTAAATGGCTAACTTTAAGGGGCCGTTTATCACATTTCCCCCCCGCCCTTATACCGACGAGTGTATTATTCCTCTCCAGCAATAAAAAGCCTTTCAAGAACTCCGCCGGTCCCAATTACGGCTTTATAGAGCCGCTTCTCAGGGTCCGTTCAGAGTCGAGTCGTGCGTTTTCATCCGCTTTCGCTCCGGGGTTTATTTTTTTACTACTGCTCTTCCTCTCTTCCCTTTCTCCTTCCCTCTGTGTGAGTGTGCACACACACACACACACACACACACACACCGTGCAGAGCTACTGTGATAATTAGCCCGTAATACGGAATGGCAAAGAAACCTCCAGAGGACGCGGATGTATTCATCAGGCATTTATTTAAATACCATCATTTAGTGTACAGCTCATTACCGGCGGTGTGACCTTTCCTCGGGAAAAGGTTCGACTTCGCTCCCTTCTCCGGAGCGCCCGGCCGAGGAGGGAGGGTCTCCGTCTCTCTCCTGAAGAGAGGCCCGGTGGAATGCGGAATCTCTCTGATCTGCCTTCAGATCTCAAACGGGGGGGGCCTGCATGCTTAATAAAAGGGCCAGGTCCGCTTGGTCGAGCTTGCGACGATTTACGCTGTGCAGAGCGCAAGTGCCGCGCCTATAAAATGCGCAGTTAGCATCTGACCCCCAACTGTAACCAATGAGGTCACATGACGTAAATAGACAAAGTGAGACAGGATGACCTTTAGGTGCAAAAAGCCACGAAATCTGCTGCAATTATGCCGCATGACGAGGACGGGGTGGTGGGTGGTAGTAGCCTGGCGGGTAACACACTATGGACCAGAAGACCCAGGTTCAATCCCCACTTACTACCATTGTGTCCCTCAGCAAGACACTTAACCCTGAGTGTCTCCAGGGGGGGACTGTCCCTGTAACTACTGATTGTAAGACGCTCTGTATAAGGCCATCTGGTAAATGCCGTAAATGCAAAGCCGATAAGACGTAATTAAGCCAACAACAGTTAGTTGTGCACACTTATACAACCGGCTTATCGTACTTTGAATATTATTTAGAATTTTTTTAATTTATTTAATTTTCAATTGAGTTGTACAGGTCAGGCCTATTAATTACCAATCATGACTAACTACAGCTCGTAGCTTCTTGTCGGGATGGTTTGATAGAATATAGATAGATAGTAGGGTGGTAGTGGCCTAGTGGGGTAACACAAGTCCCAGGTTCAAATCCCACTTACTACCATTGTGTCCCTGAGCAAGACACTTAACCCTGAGTGTCTCCAGGGGGGGACTGTCCCTGTAACTACTGATCTGGATAAGGGCGTCTGGTAAATGCTGTAACTGTGAATGTAAGGACGGTCGGTTCACCTTGGTGTTCTTCGTGAGAACCGGGTTCTAGAACGTGCAGGTTGCTGCCTCTGCATGAGGGTTTTTATCTTTTTAGGCCGCTGTTTGTATCGCCGCGCGTTGCACCCACTCACAGAACCCCGCCGGGACTCGAGTTCTTCCTCCTCCTCCTCTTCCTCCTCCTCTGTAATTCTGCCCCGCTCCCCGTCCTCCCCCCTTCCCCATTTTCCCTCTCTTTTCTCTCTTTGTTAATCAGTTAAACTCGCTCTTCAAAAAAAGAAAAAAAAAACCCTCCTCCTCTAATTACTGCTCTGCCTCAGACGTCCATCTTCCTTTCCCCCGCCGTGTTCTCCCTCTCTTCCCCCCCCCCCGCGCCGCCGGTGACCTCTGTCAATTGCGCCGAGACCCTGGTGGCGCAGGCCGGCGCAGCGCCGGCATGTTAATGGCGCGCGGGGTGGGGAGGGGTGGGCGGCGGAGCCTCCGCAGCCGTCGTCTCATTAAGGCCCAATCAGAGGCGGGCGGGGGAGACGAGTGCGGCCGGGTGGAGATCAGACCCTCGCCGCGCGTTTACATCCAGCCGCACTGATCCCGGATCAGCCTTTCATACCCGCTGGCAGGAGCATCTGCTCCAGAAGATGCCATTTCCCGATCGTTGTAATTCTGCGGCCCTGACGTCCTCGTTAATTAGTCACCTTGTGAAGTGATTGTCATTGTGATACACAGCAGCACAGCACACGGTGCACACAGTGAAATGTGTCCTCTGCATTTAACCGTCACCCTGAGTGAGCAGTGGGCACCATGACAGGCGCCCGGGGAGCAGTGTGTGGGGACGGTGACTTTGCTCAGTGGCATCTTGGCGGATCGGGATTCGAACCGGCAACCTTCTGATTACGGGGGCGCTTCCTTGACCGCCATGCCACCGCTGGCCTGTGGTGTGTGTGTGTGTGTGTATGTTTTTGCAAGTGCAGTTACGACATTTAAACAGAATAGTATTCACCCCCATATCTAACTCACATCTCTCTCTCTCTCCTTTTTTAAATTAGCATGCACCGCGAGGAAAAAGGGGGGGAAATTAAACGCATTTAATACACGCCCGACTTCGAACCGTGCCGGGGTTTTTTTTTTTTTTCAGGCTCCTCTATTACCGGCCCTATTCACAGCCAGATGGAGGGTGGGGTGGGGGGGGGAGTCATTTATGGCGAGAGACAAAGCGGAATGAAAATATAATTCCGCATTGTGCCGCGCTTTTGTCGGCGGCCGTCAAGCCGCTAATGGCGGGGCCTTTGTTTTCGCGCGCCGCTCTGGAACCCTAGTGTCGAATTGCATGCGCAGCTCGGGGTGTGTAAT
The DNA here is from genome assembly GCF_900700375.1 of Denticeps clupeoides. Lineage (NCBI taxonomy): Eukaryota > Metazoa > Chordata > Actinopteri > Clupeiformes > Denticipitidae > Denticeps > Denticeps clupeoides. Next base: position 20,405,830 of record NC_041718.1, on the reverse strand, counting down.
CGTCCGCCTTTGTGATATTAGATTATAGGGGCAATTAATGGCGTCAAACCTTAACAACTCCGCATTCAGGGCGCTCGTCAATCCACCGAGCGCGGAACGGAAGGTGTTAGAACTCCGGTAATTATTACGCCCGCAACTTGGAAATGTCAATGGACGTGTGTATAAAATAAAATGTACGGGTTGTCATGGCCAGAGCGGGATGCAGAAGAGCAATTAATTACGGGTTTTCATTTCCCGCCTCGGGAGTGACAAGCAAATGGCGCCTCCGACTGGCACGTTGCCAGGTGCCCGCCCAGCCCCCGTCCGGCCCCGCCCCTCCACGCGGGGGCGGGACCTTCTCTCCTCTGGACTCCATGCGTTTTATTCCCCTGTGCATGCAGAATGGTCTTCACCAGGACGGGTTCCTGAAACGTAGAGGCTGCGGCACAGCATGCGGTGCACACGGCGAAACGTGTCCTCTGCATTTAATTTGGCGACGGTGCTTTGCTCAGTGGCACCTTGGCGGATTCGGGATTCGAACCGGCAACCTTCTGACGACGCCCCTGAGTAAAATGCCGTTTTCCGTCAATATCGGCTCTTTACCCAGGCTGCCGTGTACTTAATCTGCGGTCGTACCAGGTAATGAAACGACTGTTAAAAGTCAAACGTCGGCCAGCGCCGCCCGAGAGCGCCACTTGGTCACGGTGGCGGCCACGTTTCAGCCCCGCCCCCCCTCGCCTTTCCCCCAAGGTGTAAAAAAAACACCCTCCCCGTCGTAGCGCATCGCTCAGAAAGCCCACTTGCGCCCATTTGTCTCTGTCACGTCCCGCTGAAGGGCCCGCGTCCTGCACCCCGGGGACCCCCGACCGCCCCGCCCGGCGTGCAGGGATTTCATGATTGAGTGTGTTAGGATATGGATGGCTTGTTTGATCGTGATATGGCAGTTTACAATAAAGGATTGGACAGGGCCCAGCGGTCGCGCTCCGCGGCTGATAACCATACGGCACTCGCTCGCGCGAGCGCGGCTCCTTTATCCCCCCCACCGCGGGCGAGACGGGGGTGGGGGGGGACTTCGTATTTACTGCCACTCTTGTTTACGAAGTCAAATCGGCCCTTTTACAGATTTAATTTGCCCCTGACAGCTCTCTCTCTCTCGCGCACACACACCTCGCTCTCTTTATCTGCCCGTCCCCCCACCAGCACTCCCACCCTCGAGACTTTGAACAGATAGGCCGCCGAAGAAGACGGGCACTCATCCGGCGCGGCAAAACAAATGAATGCAAATATCAGATTGGACGGCGGCGCGGCGCGGCACCTCCCACCGCCCGCCGCGGCGCTTTGAAGGGGAAACGTAGATAAATTTCCACATTAAGGGCCTTGTAATTTGCACTCGTGTTTCTGTGTTAAAGCAGCCGTTGCCTGTAAATACGTTTATTCCCGTTCGCCGGCTGCTGGCAAGCGAGCGGTAGGTGAACGGGGAGCCCGGTGAAATCGGATTGGTCGTGTCCTGACCGTCATCATTTAGCTCGTTTCGCATTTTACGGCATTTACCAGACGCCCTTATCCCGAGCGACTTACAATCAGTAGTGACAGGGACAGTCCCCCCCTGGAGACACTCAGGGTTAAGTGTCCTGCTCAGGGACACGATGGTAGTAAGTGGGGTTCGAACCCGGGTCTTCTGGTACATAGGCGAGTGTGTTACCCACTAGACCCACTACTACCAGCCTTGCGGGGCCGTCATAGTCGTATTGATGCATTTTTGCTCATTTAATGGGAGGTGCTGTGTTTATTTTTGGTGAATTTCTAACTAACGGCGGATTTCCTGAAAAACGCGGCGTATCTGCCAGGTTGCTGATGTGGGTGCTGACGGGAACGGTCCTGTTGGGAGAAAAGTGCCGCCTTCTGCTCGCCTCGCCTGGTCGTGTTCGGAGCGAGATTAGCATCGCGCCAATTTTCTCCCACTTTTTTTGTTTTTGTCCGCGGATCGGAAGTGCGCTGTTTTCCGGACTGTTGCGACTCGTTTCCCGCAGATTAGCATCTTATCGGACTGTTTGTGTCCCCCCCCCTCCCTCCAGAGGCGCGATTCTCCGGATAGCGAACCATAATAATGTGTTTATTGAAGTAGTTCACGGAGATAAGACTCCGAAATCCCAGCCGTGATTTGATCTCCAGATACGTGTACATAAGAGCGTGTGTGTGTGTGTGTGTGTGTGTGTGTGTGTGTGTGTGTGCCAGGTTTTGACAGTGACGACCGTGGTGTGATTGGTGTGGAATGTTTATGTCGGAAGCGTAAAACCCACCGTGATGCTGCGTTCTGATCGCCTCTCAGCTACTTTCTTCACTTTTTTTCTGCATTTATTGTGTGTGTGTGTGTGTGTGTGTGTGCGCGCTTGCTGCTCTAACCCTTTCTATGCTGCTCCGCCCCTTCAGGTTCCTGTCTCCATGGCGATGATGACCCCCCAGATGATCACCCCTCAGCAGATGCAGCAGATCCTGTCACCCCCTCAGCTGCAGGCGCTGCTGCAACAGCAACAGGCACTGATGCTGCAGCAGGTGAAGCTCCGCCCCTCACCACCCTGACTCCGCCTCTTACACGTCCATCTCTCTCTCTCTCTCTGTCTTTTACTTGGTGATTTTCTTGGTGAATCGCCACAGACTCGCTAACATGCCTGTAAACACGTTCCCGCCGCCGCCGGGTCGGGTTAGAACCCGGCGGGGTGTGAACGCCGCGCTCGGATCGCGCCGCCGCGCTTGATGCTGTTTACTCACTCGGCTGCTCGGCTCGCTCGCGTGCCCGCACACCCCGCCCCGCCTCCACCTGTCCACGGGGGGGCGTGGCCCCAGGCGCGCAGGAACGAACGCATCTGAACTATTTAACAGGGTGGCGCTAAGCATGCCTGGCCCCGAACACACACACACACACACACACACACACACACACCCTCCAACCTTTTCACCTCGCGCACTGACAGATATGATGTCACGCCCGCGTGAGTAAATAATCGTTTTTCTGGGGTGAGCCGATGCCGTAGGCGACCTGAAGATCTTTCATAGAGGAGCATTCGTGCAGTTCACGTAACGCAACATTTGGTTTTACTGTTATTTGGTAGTAGCCTAGTGGGTAACACACTCGTCCCCGGTTCAAACCCCACTTACTACCATCGTGTCCCTGAGCAAGACACTTAACCCCGAGTGTCTCCAGTGGGGGACTGTCCCTGTAACTACTGACTGTAAGTCTGGTAAATGGCGAAAATGTTATTTGCTGATTGAACTCCTTCGGCAGTCTTTCCGGCACGTATTTTCGGACCACGCGGCCCACCGGAGGTACCGGTTTCAACAACGGAACAGCGGAACTACTGATCTTCACTGCAAATCTGCTGATGAGATGTTAAAAAGTCGCCACACGTGTAGTAGAGGCGTGAACCCTCACTGGTCTCATCGTTCAATTCGATTACAGTTATAACGAAAATCAACGCATCAATTCGTCTACATGCCTTCGCGTTACGTTTCATCGGTGAGATGCGAGTTCGGGCCTCACTTTCTCTCGTTATTATGTAATCGATGCAGAATCGGTTGTGCTGACTCCACGTCCTCTGGTCCCCTCTCCGCAAGCACGTTTTTAAACTCAGGTCAGAGGTCACAACGTGGCTATAGATCCTATAGGGCGGAGCGAAACGTTGGTGCATATGCGTCACGCACGTTAACCCCTAATTCCGTCGGACCTGTAATTACGCCGCAGCCGGTGCAGATTTTTTCCCTCCTTTTTTGATCTTCCGTTAAATAAAACCAAGGTCGGGGTAATGGGAACGGGGGGCGAGCGCCCGGCGACGAGGGCGGGGCACTGAATCAAATCATTAAAACGCCCTTAATTATCCTTTTAATTATTCCCCCAACTGCGCGTCGCTCCTCGGCGCCGTGAATTAGGGGGGTAATGAGTGTGCGGGCGGCGCCGGCGCGTGGCGGAGGGTTCAGCCCGGCCCGCGGTGCGATAATGGAGGACGGGCCCGCAGGCCGTTAAATGGGGTTTTGCCGCCTGCCCGGCTCTCTTCGTTCCCGTTCCTCGCGGGAGGTTCCGGAGCCCCGGGCGGGGGAGGCGGGGCCACCGCCGCCACCACCGGCTGCGTCTGGAAGGAACGTGGATTTCACATTTAACAAACTCCACTCCGCTCCGACATCAGAGCTCGGATTTATGGGCCCAGGTTCCAGCTTAGAACACACACATTCACAGATGTTCGCGCAATGTGCATTTTTACGGCCGAAGCTCCAGAACCGTACCGTATGTTAGAACCGGGTGTGTTTGCCGATACGAGTGCGTGAATAGATGTTATCAGGAGTGGGGGGTTCTGAAACGGACGGGATGAAACAGCTCCTCATTGCCTGGAACGTTTCCGATGCGCCTTCTTCTAGAATCAGCGGTATTTCAGGGCCGTGTAGACGTAGTGGGATTCTGCTGGATTGGTTCCTCAGGGTTCCGTCCCTTTTGACTCTTTGACGAGTAAATGAAGGACCTGAAAAGTGGGGTGTCCCTGGGGTCAGATGAGGTGTGTGACGGGGGAACGGTGGGTGCTGGCCAGACCCCCTTCCTTACCGGCATTTCGTCAAGAAAGGGTTCTGCGTGTGGTGCAATTTAGGACCTTTAATCTTCTTCATTTGTTATTTTTTAAGACGAGGTCAGATCAGTCCAGCAGGTTGTCTGGACATCCTGGTTCTCTCCTGCTTCTCTCCAAGTTCTCTCCTTGTTTTCTCCTTGTTCTGTCCTTCATCTTTCCTTCCTCTCTCCTGTTTTTCTTCTGGTTCTCTCCAAGTTCTCTCCTGGTTCTCTCCTCGTTTTCTCCTTGTTCTCTCCTTTTTTTCTTCTGGTTCTCTCCTTGTTCTCTTCAGGTTCTCTCCTTCTTCTCTCCTGGTTCTCTTCTTGTTCTTTTCTGGTTCACTCTTTGTTCTCTAATTGTTCTGTCCTGGTTCTCCCCTGGTTCTCTCATTCTTTTTCTTCTTGTACTGTCTTGGTTCTCTCCTGCTTCTCTTCTTGTTCTCTCCTTGTTCTGTCCTTCATCTTTCCTTCTCTTGTTTTTCTCCTGGTTCTCTCCTGGTTCTCCTCTGGTTCTCTCCTGGTTGATGGGTTCTCTGGCCCAGTAAAGTTGAGGAGGTGGTCTGTGCCCCGCTGCCCGCTGGTTGAATGGGCGTCGGGGCGCTGCAGGTGGTTTGGAGGGGCAGGTGGCGCATAAATCTTGAGAAACGTTTCAGGCAGGTGAGCTGCCAACAGGCGCCGAAGATTTACGGGCGGCTCCTCCTGCTCACCCTCTCGCCAGGTGTGCAGCTGAATCGCAACGTAAAAATGGAAAGTGTGTCTGAAAAAGAGTAAGTGTGTGTGTGTGTGTGTGTGTGTGTGTGTGTGTTGTTTTTGATAATATTGGGTACAAACAACGCATGAATAATTGTCCCATGTGAGCGAATCACGTGACAGTTTTATCTGTCCAGGTCTTTCTTAACTTGTGTGTACATTTGTGTGTATATTTCAAGTGCCGAACTGCTGTTCGAAGGTGTGTGTTGCCAGTGTATTTATGGTGTGTGTGTGTGTGTGTGTGTGTGTGTGTGTGTGATCTCTCTCCAGCTGCAGGAGTACTATAAGAAACAGCAGGAGCAGCTGCACCTACAGCTCCTCACACAGCAGCAACAACAGGCAGGGAAGCAGGCCAAAGAGGTACACACACACACACACACACACACACACACACACACACACTTGTACACATACTTATCCGTGTGCAAACGCTTCATTCATAAACAAATGTTTAGGCAAACGCAGATTTTATACACACATTGGATCACAGTGTGTGTGTGTGTGTGTGTGTGTGATTGAATGCTGGGATTAGGACGTGTGGGTGGGGGTGGGACGTGCGCGGTTCTCAGCTAATACTCGTTAAGTATTAATTTACATGTCAGCGCTGCTAAGCCTGCAGGAAATCCCTGTTTACGGCCAGCTGCTGGCGGCTTTTAATTGTCAATTAACGTTCCGCAGGCAGAGGAGCACCTCTGGGTAATGAAGGTGTTACAGTTTAAAAGGGGGCGGGGCCTAATTGCCCGGCGGAGGCGGGGTGAAGAATCTGCTGCTTAAACGAGGTTTAAACTTCCTCACACCTCGCTAAGCTGAATTCTGCAGGGTACCAAGTTATGGTAGTATGCCAACACACACACACACACACACACACACACACACCTGAGTACAGGTGACATTTTCTGGAGATGGGGGAGGGGTCAGAGGTGAGGCAGGTAGCCACCTCCTGTATGCATATTGATCCCCTTTTCTGTAGAGCACTATTGGGTTCCGTGTTAGTAGCCTAGTGGGTAACACACTCACCTATGAACCAGAAGACCCAGGTTCAAATCCCACCTACTACCATTGTGTCCCTGAGCAAGACACTTAACCCTGAGTTGCTCCAGGGGGGGACCGTCCCTGTAACTACTGATTGTAAGTCGCCTTGGATAAGGGCGTCTGATAAGTGCCGTAAATGTAAATGTGTTACTGGAAGTTATGAACAGGCTCGTTTTTATGTTTCTTCTCATTTTTGGTCTACATTTATTTAAATCTTTTTTCTCTCAGCACATTCGCTTTCACTGTAAACAGGAAGTGCCAGAGAAATAGCAGTTTGCCGCATTCCTGTCCAGTACCCGTGAACAATTGGAAACGTCGATATTGTGTGAAATCGCGCCGCCCAACGTGAGAAGATCACGAGAAGATTTCTACAAAACTTCTTTGGTGATGTTGCGATAACACGAGAAAAACTCTCGATAACTGACGCCCGCATCGTACCATATTAGAGTAGGGATTCGAGACTCGCGGTTATTGGCGTGCTGATTGGCGTAAAAAATAAAGGAACTTCATGCAGTATTCCGTGTCCAAAACGTCGGGGTAGATAAAGCGAGGGGGGCTACCTAGCTGCTGGGCGGGACCAGAGGACGAGGAGAAATGCGGCGGTTCGGGGCTTTAATTGCCGCCCGCTTCTTCGTTAGGCGCCGAGGAAGCAGGAAGAGGAGACGGCGGCGCCGGCAGGTTCACGTGTCGTCGGTTCTGGCTCTTTGCACTTTTTTTTTTTCCTCCCTCGTTCTCCCCCCCCCCCCCTTCTCCTTTCCTGCTCCTCTGAGCGACGGCTTTGACGGTTGAGTTCTCGAGTCGCCCCGGAGTCGGCCTAATGAAGTGGCGCTGTCAGTCCGGCGTGGCGTGCCCAAACTCTGTTTGATGTGCTCATAAATCAAGCTGACAGGCCTGTTACTCCACGAGCTTCAGCCACTCAACTGCATCTAATGTAAACAGAACGCAGACACAATGTGTTAAAGAACGTGAACTGTGTCTCCGGGGACCCAAACACACAGACGAGGGGGAGGAGGAGGACGGCTGGAGATGGACAGAGGGGGGGGAGAGAAGTGTGGGTCTGCAAAAGTTGCTGTCCATCATCCCTTCCCTCTTTCTCTCCAGCTTCCAGCTTTATCTACCTGTTCCTCTGCGCCGTTTCCCTCACGTCTCGTTGTGTGTGTGTGTCCCTCACCAAGAAGGAAACCTCAGACTTTTATGTAAACCTTCTTAAAGGTCGCTTATCATGAAAATTTCACTTTATAAGATGATTTAACATTAATACGAGTTCCCCGAGCCGGTCTACGGTCCTGGCAGTCGGTGTAAAGAGTGTTTTGGTCGTTCTGCTTCACCGGCAGCTCAAATGGTCGGATCTGCAATTTGTCCCCTTATGACGTCATAAGGGGAAAGGTCACCTCCCGTTTCTCATGCTTTTTCCGCCCAGAGAATTTCCTGCCCCGCCCCTAAAACATGATCTCCACTGACCGTCATGGCTTCCAAACGTGTGAAGCGTTGCAGTTGCTCGGTTCATGTCCCCTCGACTTCTATAGGCCGCTCTCCACCTCGTCCCGCCTCTCTCCTCCTCATTAGCATATAAAGCTACAGACGGTGAAACCTCATTGTGGGACTGGATCAAAGTGGCTGGAATTCTGCACCACGAGTTCAGATACAGAAATAGGGGACCAGCAAGACCGAAAAAAAGTAATGTCAGAGGACGTTTAGGGGACCGCGACGCCCGTGGTTCTCTAAACAAAATGTTGTGTTGTAGATCTCTGGACATTCGGACACGTGCAGCGCGCAACTCCGACCCGGAGCGCCGCTGTGCTCAGATCAGGCCAGAAAATCACCAGGCACCATCGCGGTGCATCGATTATACGGTTCATTCCGACACCTTCGGATGGCCGTTCCTTTGCAAGTGTGACCCCGGCCTTCCCGGCAGCCCGCGGCCGCCGGTGGTTCCAGACAGCGGCGGAGGAGCCGCCGTGATTCATTCTCCCGGTTTCCTGCCGGCCGCGCCCTCCGCTCTGCCGGCATGTGTTATCGGGGGCGGGAGATAAGGACGCTCTGCGGCGGCGGGGGGGGGACGACTTCAGACGGCGGCGGTCAGGAAGGGCCGCATCCATCACGCCGTTATCTTCCAAAAAAACATGCCCCGCCTCCTCCCCGTAACGCTCCGTACATTCTGTTTATGCATCATATTACTTAACAATTAAATTCATTTATTCGTACGTGTGTGTGTGTGTGTGTGTTCGTTCATTCGGGGATCAACATGCATAATGTGAATTATGATATTTTTAATTATTATTTTGCCGCCGGATCGTTGCCATTTCACGTCCCGTCCCGTCCCGTCCCGTCCCGTCACAGTCAGACAACGAAACCACGACTTTGTCGCATTTCTAATGTTGTAAAATGCTAAATGAGGTAAAAGATGAAGTGAAGCTGTATTACTTGGGTCATGTGACTGCTGCGTGCGTGTGTGACCGTGGACCTGCTCTCTCTCCCGCAGCTGGGCAGCAAGCAGCTGGCGTTCCAGCAGCAGCTGATCCAGATGCAGCAGCTGCAGCAGCAGCACCTCCTCACCCTGCAGAGGCAGGGGCTGGTCAACCTGCAGCCCAGCCAGGGGCCCGTGGCCATCCAGAGCCTGCAGCAAGGTACGCTCACCACGACATGAAATGACGGGTAAAATACGGGTGGGCCGGACAGAGCGAGCCCGTTTTTCCAGCGGGAAGCGCACGTCTTTTTTACAGGTTCCACCGACTGTCACGTTACAGGAGAAGGAAGGGCGGGGGGGGGCGGGCAGCGTTCCGAGACGTTTTTTTACGGCCCCCATCACCCCTGACAGGCCTGATTATTTCAATCTTAAGAAAACAGCAAGTCGTCGATCTCCGTCCAACACGCGCACAGAGGAAACGAATCGTGGTCAGATCCTGGCCTGGACGGAGAGGACGTGTTTGTGGAGCCGTGCAGGACACACACACACACACACACACACACACACACTTTCCACTTATGTCACCGGTTTTTGAGGGTCTCGGGAACAATAAACTCCGAGCTCCTGGAATCCCTTCTGCGACAAGCTCCACGGAATTCCCCCACGATCCCTCCCCAGAAAGAAGGCGTCCATTATGATGGGGCAGCCGAGCGTAGGAATTCTTCTGGGCGGCGGTGCCCTGCGGGCCGCTGAAAGGGCCTTTATCCGCCCGGCCGGGGGCGGAGTTAGCGCCTGTTGTTTGTTTTTTTGTTTTTTGGGCGGGTGGGACGAGGTGGTCTGTAGATCCATCTGCTGGCGCTTCCATTTCTCCTCTCTGACGTGAGCAGGAAGTGGTCGGCCTTCGGCAGGAAGATGAACAGCGGCGCCCCCTGTTGACCCTCCGCCCCCACTTTTTTTTAAAAAAAAAAGAGCCCGGAGGGTCCCGTGCAGGGATGGATGTATCCCACAATGCCCGGCTGACGCCGCGCAGATGGCCCGACGGAGGAAGTGCCCCGCCCGTCTCCCCGCCGCCGGCAATTCAAACGCGACGTTAATACAGTCAAGCCCCCTTGGTGCAGCACGCCCATTTACCCATGATGCCTTTCCCCCCGGTTATCAGGGCGGAGAGGGAACTCTCTGCGGCGGTCCGTTCATCATCCGCCCGACTCCTGCCAAGAGGGGAGTTTTGTTTTGGCGGGACCCGCGACAGGAACGCCGCCGGACCAGACATAATATTTGGACTGCTGCTAACTGTCCGCCGCGCGAGATAACACCGCGGGCCGCGCCGCTTCAGAAGCGCCGAGGAGATAAATAAAGAGCGAAGGCCCCGGCGGCGCGGCGGAACAGCGGTAATTACGGACAGGGTTCGAGACGGGAGTTGCGGGGGAAAGATAACAAAAACACGCCGGAATTAGCCGCCCTCTCCCGTCTTGGATGCCCAGGCCTCTCCCGTAACTCCCGTTCCCACGCCGTTAATAAGTCCCCCGGGCGGCCTTGTGCCCTGCCAAGGGGCGGGGCTTTGTGCTTAATAAGGGTAACGGCCCTAACGCCCACCTAGCTTGAGCTGATCCTACAAAGTCAATAAAGTCATACGTAAAAAGATATACTTTTACTAGAGTATATATTTCTATCTCCTTGTTAGTATAGGTTGTGAGTATCCCCTAGACCGGGGTTCGATTCCCCGCGAGGAGGCGACGCTCAGGGGGCAGTGGTGGCCTAGCGGTTAAGGAAGCGGCCCCGTAATCAGAAGGTTGCCGGTTCAAGTCCCGATCCGCCAAGGTGCCACTGAGGTGCCACTGCGCAAAGCACCGTCCCCACACACTGCTCCCCGGGCGCCTGTCATGGCTGCCCACTGCTCACTCAGGGTGATGGGTTAAATGCAGAGGACAAATTTCACTGTTTTTTCTGCCCAGCAGCCATGTGTCCGACGGACCTGCAGCAGCTGTGGAAGGACGTGGCCGGGGTCCAGAGCACCGAGGAGGCCATGAAGCACGAAGGCCTGGACCTGAGCACCAACAGCTCCAACTCTACCTCATTTACGGCCGCCAAGGTCTCACCTCAGATCCCCCCACACCCCCTGGCAAACGGACAGCACGCGTTGCACACTCCAAAGAGAGACAGGTGAGCGGTGCGGAAGGGGCGGGGCCTAAACGCTGCATTTCATCCGTGTGTTGCCATTGGTTTTCATGGGTAAGGCTCTCGCCTACGAACCAAGAGACCACAAAGTCCCAGGTTCAAACCCCACCTACTACCATTGTGTCTCTGAGCAGGACACAGAACCCCGAGTGTCTCCAGGGGGGGACTGTCCCTGTAACCAGGCACTCTGGATAAGGGCGTCTGAAAACGTCTCTATATTGTAAATGTATTTAAGTCAGATGTTATGATTGTGGACATAGGTGACCTTAGGGTGACCACTTTGAGCACAGCTGGTTTCAGTTGTGCTTGGGGGCGGAGTTTAACCTTTACACGCTTTCATTGGACACTTTTGGCATGTGTGTGTGAAATAATACCATCACCTCTGTGCAAGTTCAACAAGACTGTGTGTGTGTGTGTGTGTGTGTGTGTGTGTGCATGTAGATATTAAAAAATATAAGTATTCTATGATGAATGAAGTGTGAGTGTGTGTCGCTCTTCCTGCTTCTTGCGAACTCTCTCCGTTTTTTTTTTTTCTTGAAGAGCGAGACTTTTCGAGTGGATTTCTTCCTTCACAAAGGGGGAGTCCAGTGACGAGCAGACCACTCCCTACCCCAAAGGCTCTCACCTGCAGAGCGCCCAGTGAGTACACACACACACACACACACACGTGCACAGAACGCCTCATGGCTGGGTTTTTGTATGTGTGTGTGTGTGGCTGATGTCGGCACTACGCATGTGGGCGGTGTGTGTTGGGCATGTGGAAAGTGTGGTCAGTATCTGTATATAGACTGTGTGGGCGGAGCATCTGTCAACCATATGAGGCTCAGTTTTGGACCGTGTGGGAGGAGCATCAGCAGCACATAGACCAGGGCAAAGGGGAGGGGTCTGACGTGTTGGGGGAGGGGCCAGAGTTCCCAGCTCCACGGTGGGAGGACAGCTGGCCAGCGTTATGGAGGCCTGTGATGTGGTTCTGGGAAGAGTTCTTCATACCCTCAGCTACCATCGTCCCCCGTCTGCTGCTGTCCAACACACGCCTGGGAGAAGCCAGAAGCTGTCCTGCTGTGTGTGTGTGTGTGTGTGTGTGTGTGTGTGTGTGCTGCAAGCGGAGAACAGGACGCTGCTCCAGACCCGCAGTGGTGTCTGGCCACAGTAAAGAGCCTGGCGTCCCCTCAAGTAAAACAGATAATAAGAGCAGACGTCCCCTCCACCCCAGACTCGTCAGCGCGGCCTGGCTCCGCTACAGAAGCTCCTCGAGACTCCGAGAGAACAGTTGCAACCAGAACCGTTCCCCTGCAAGGGACCACCGGTGACGTTCCTCTGGTTCCTGCGCTTCGTGGTCCAGATTATAACCTGGGTCAAAGTGCGTGCATGTGTGTGTGTGTGTGTTCTTCACCCATTCTCCTACACATTTTATCTCATTTTGTACGGATTAAAATGTTTTTTTTTATGGACTTTTCATGGGATGTTTGATGGTCAACCAAAGCGTTTATATTACAGAATACAAAAACACTTTTTTATTTTTTTTGGTTAAATCCTGGCCAGTTGTTTAGTTTTTATTTCTCTTCTTACTCCTTTATGGCGTTGGTTGGTTTGGTGTGTGTGCGCGTTCTTCTGTTCTTACGTCAGTGCCACTGAGACTTGAGTTCTCGCCACAACAAACAGCCCATAAACTGTCCTGCGAGACTCTGCTGTTTACCCGGAGACCCTTCAGTGCGGTTCTCCAGGGTTCCGGTTCTGGTCCTGAGATCTTGTCTCTCTGTGTTTGTGGCGCAGCGCTCCGCATGAGGAGCACACAGGGACACACCCCCTCTACGGCCACGGCGAGTGCAAGTGGCCCGGCTGTGAAGCGCTGTGTGACGACATGGGACAGTTCATCAAGTGAGTGACACTGACACACACACACACACACACACACCTGTCAGCATTTCGTGATGTGACTCAGTTCCCCGACGGCGAGTGTGAAAGTGGATCTGCCCAACTTCAGCGCCGTAGGTGTGATGTTTGTTCTGCAGAACAGACAAATTCCTCACTGAAGCGCCGCTGACAGGTCGCTGATGATTGGGGGGGAGGAGGGAGGGAGGGAGGGGGGATTTTTCCATCGCCACGACAACCCGTGGTGTGAATCCAGAACACGACCGGCTGGTGTAGAGTACGCTGGTTCGAGATCATCTGCGTGTTCTGTGGCTGGACCCCAGACTCCGCCCACCCGGCGGGTGATGTGATGGGTGGTGTGTGTGTGTGTGTGTGTGTGTGTGTGTGTGTGTGTGTGTATAAATGAGTGTGGTTGTGAGGGATATTTGTTGTCTATGTTCAAGCAGGTGTGAAAAGTGAAAGTGAAGTGATTCTCATGGTGAAGCACAGCACGCGGTGACACGGTGAAACATGTCCTCTGCTTTTAACCGTCACCCTTGGTGAGCAGTGGGCAGCCATGACAGGCGCCCGGGGGGACGGGCGATGGTGGGGACGGTGCCCTCGCTTCGGGACTCGAACCGGCAACCTTCTGGTTACGAGTCCTGATTCCCTTACCCGCTAGGCCACCGTCAGATGTCTGCTGGTACGTCAGCTGTCCCTCCGCCTCTCGGGCGGATCAGCTCCCCTCTCCCTCTCTCCACTCCGCTGTCGGGTCAAGCAAATTGTTTCCACGCTTCGTTAGCGCTCGACTTAATTAGCTCATTTACAATTAGATCTCTTTTGTTTCTCGGATGCTCCCGAAGACATCGGGAAGGATGTCCCTCGCGGGGCGTCTCCGGCAGCGAGGATGATGATGATGATGGGGGGACGGGACGTAAACAGCCTCCCGTCACAGAGAGTTAAAATAACGAGGCGTCAGCGCGCGGCGGCCAAACTACGGACCAGCCCCACGCGCCGCGTCATGTGACCAGGTTCCCCTCTTACGGGGCTCTCAGGCGTTCCGTCTCCTTTCCTGAACCCGAAACGTCATTAGGACTCGGGACACGTGTTTCCCACGTACGGTTCTGCTGAGTTTAATGGAACTGTCCTAGCGGGCGTGTCCACGGATACGGTTTAATTTCATGGGCGGGGCAGGTCGGTTCCGAGTTCTGGCAGCGACCGAACGCAGAACTAATTAACATAAAGCGGGCTGCTCTGTCCCATGTCCTCGATCACTTTCCATTTCTACATTACTTGTTGGAACCTTCTTCTTGTCTGACTTCTGTATAGAAACTAGAACAGAGTGAATAAAAAGATTGTATTCATAGTTGGGGGTCCTAGTGAACGGGAACTGATCACTTCATCCATGGTGACATGGAAGCACGCTGTAAGTCGCTCTGGATAACGGAGTCTGCCAAATGCCTTAAATGTTAAATGTATTCAAATATGGACGTCTGAACTAAGCGCTTTTCTGCCGTTCGTGGCGTCCGTCTTTCTGCTGTTTGGAGCAAATCAACGTTCAGCACCAGCGTTCGGTCGGCCGCAGGTTTGGTTGCTTTCAGATGAATGCTGCGTGTGACGTTTTACTGGCGGCAATTTCCGCCGAAATCCCGACGAGCATTGGACAGCGACAAGTGACGAACTGCGACGCGCGAACGCCCATCAAAAGCAGCTACGATGCACATGCTGTGGTGTCGCGTGACGACTAATCGCTGAGCGTACGGTTTCATTTCGAACGTCACAGTCACTACTGGAGGTGAGAACCTTCACCCGTCTCACGATTCGATTACGATTATAGCGGTTAAGGAAGCGGCCCCGTAATCAGAAGGTTGCCGGTTCGAATCCCGGTCCGCCAAGGTGCCACTGCTCCCCGGGCTCACTCAGGGTGACGGTTAAATACAGAGGACAAATTTCACTGTGTGCATATCACATGTGACAATCACTTCACTTTCACTGTCACATGCTCCCGTTATGAAGCCACAAACGGCAGAAAAACGGCTGGTTCGGACGTGCAAATAAATACGCGCGGCTCTCTAAACTCCCGGCGAGACGATAATGTCCCTGCACACTCGGAGATACGTCACGGCGCGCAGAGGTCAAAGTTCAACACATTTCAACTTTGACCACGGTGCAGGAACGAGCCCGAAAGCGAGGGCCGACCCATGCGTCCCTGGCGGCGGTGCCCACAGAGACGCGCCGCGGGCGGAGTTGGCGAGCGATCGCCACTGACACACACGTCAGAGAGCAGAGGAGTCTGGGAAAGTTTTGGCCGCGCGGCGTCTGATGTCACGCCACCTTCCTCCACCCTCCCCTGTTTCTAAAAAAGTGAAGTGATTGTCACATGTGATACCCAGCAGCACAGCACACGGTGCACACAGTGAAATGTGTCCTCTGTATTTAACCATCACCCTGAGTGAGCAGTGGGCAGCCATGACAGGTGCCCGGGGAGCAGTGTGTGGGGACGGTACTTTGCTCAGTGGCACCTCAGTGGCACCTTGGCGGATCGGGATTCGAACCGGCAACCTTCTGATTACGGGGGGGCGCTTCCTTAACCGCTAGGCCACCACTGCCCACTGGTTGGCGGGGGGGCGTTTCCTGCTCCGTCCTCGTGGCCTGTGTTGAGGGACGGCGTGAACTCCGCTCGGGCCCCTGGCGGCACGGCGGCGGCGGCTACTGTTAGTCCTGCCTAGTCGGGCCGATGTCACACGCGCCGGCGGAGGAGCGGCCCACGGCGCTCGGATGAACGTCGCGGTGACATCATTGTTTGGGTTTGAGGTGCGGAGCGCGCCTCTTTAGTCGCCGCCGCCTCCGCGGGGCCCGATTGTGAGGAGTGGGAGGGGTCATGACTCCTGGTGTCCACCCACGCGTATGAGCGCACAGCTGAAAAATTCCGGCCCGGAATCCCCCGGAGCCGGGCGTGGGGGTTCCTTACTCACCGCGATGAAGGAAGTGAGTCGTCCGCACCACATTCGCCACCTCCCGAGGCTTATGCCCCCTGACCCCTGACCCCTGACTCTCGGCCAGTTCAGTTCAGACGACAGCCAATGAGAGCGCAGGACGGGAGACGTTGTGTAGAAACGTTGTGCAGGGTGGTGACGGTGTGGTGGGTGTGTAAGATGGACGTGTGTGTGCGTGAACTCTGAGTGACCCTGCCCGAACCCGGCTGCGGACGGTCATGAGGTCACCTGTCCCACCCCGACCCACAGGAAACAAACAGCATCTGTGTCCAGTCTGGCGAAATCCAGGCCCCCTCCTCCTCTTCCTCGTCTCTTCGTCCCTCGTCGTCGCTCTCTCTCTCTCTCTCTCTCTCGCCCGGCCGTGCCATAGAAAGAAAAACACGGCGCCGGTAACACGAGTCGGCGCTCCTGACGAACTTTCTTTTAAAACAGATGATATCATATCCAGGTGTTCTCCCGCGTGGAGTTCACGGCCCCGTCGCACTTCAGATGTCCAGACCATCGTGACTCCGGCGGGTGGAAGTCGGTTGTTGTTCCGATGTTTTCCTTGTGACGCGACCCAAAGGACTCCTGATAAACGGGATCAGGCCCTCGGAGCGGGAAAATAAACAGCGATCCGCGGCCGCGCCGCAGATTTATTTATTTATGTGAAGTCATCGCTGGCCGGGATCGTGTAAAATGATCCGCGTGTGTGTGCCTTGTGTAAACAACCTCGCTCCGCTCCTATGAGGACGTTCCCTACGGTCTTAATATAGACACACATACACACCATACAGAAGTGATGTTGAGACTGTCTATCTCTCTCACTCTCTCTAACTTTCTCTCTCTTGCTCTCTCTCTCTCTCTAACTTGCTCTCTCTCTCTTGCTCTCTCTAACTTGCTCTCTCTCTCTTGCTCTCTCTCTCTCTAACTTGCTCTCTCTCTCTTGCTTTCTCTAACTTGCTCTCTCTCTTGCTCTCTCTAACTTGCTCTCTCTGTCTCGCTCTCTCTCTCGCTCTAACTTTCTCTCTCTCGCTCTCTCTTGCTCTCTCTCTCGCTCTCTCTTGCTCTCTCTTGCTCTCTAACTCGCACTCTCTCTCTCTTGCTCTCTCTATCTCTCTAACCTGCTCTCTCTCTCTCGCTTTCTCTCTCGCTCCCTCTCTCTCTCAGGCACCTGAATAACGAACACGCCCTGGACGACCGCAGTACGGCGCAGTGCAGGGTGCAGATGCAGGTGGTTCAGCAGCTGGAGATTCAGGTGAGACGGAACTAAACACACACACACACACACACACACACACACAGGATGCGTGGCTCCGCCTCCATTCCAGCCGGCATCTACGCTGGAACACCCTGACAGAGGTCAGGGGTCGTGTCACTCTAATGAGAGACCCTGGGTGTTCTGAAGGGGGCGGGGTGCTAACAGACGGGCCCAGAGGCTCCCCGAAGTGAAGGATTCTGGGAAGGGAAAGTGTGGCAGCGCCGTTCATTAATCGTAAACGTGAGACGCGGCGGCTCTAATCCGCCACGACGGGGCCCCAACCGGCGCTTCTGCCGAGGGCCCAATCAGCCGCTTTCACGCCGCCGATCGGCCGCCGCCGGGCCGGCCTGTTTTCTAAACACGTCGCTCGGCCGCGGCGGGGCCACCGTCGCCAGCAGGTGGGGGGGGGGGGGGGTTTGACGTGACGCCGGACCCCGGAGGCCTCGGCGGCAGATGAGGCTCCGTTTCCCGTCCTCGCGACAAGCCAAGCGGAGCCGCTAATTGGCCGCCTCCCCTCGCTCCGGCGCGGCCGAAAATAACGGCGCCGCGCTCCTGCCACGGGCTGCGCGTGGCACCGCCGCGGCGGGTAAACAGCGTTTAGCGCCACCGCCGCCGCCTGCAGACGCAGAGTGACAGAGGCGGGCGGTGTCACAACGCATCACCGCGGGAACCGGTGCCTGGCTGCTGCTCCGCCCGCTGTCGGCGCCGCCAGATGCGTGGAGGAGGCGGATGGGAAAGAGGCCATTCCACACACACACACACACACACACACACACACCGAGCATGGGGAGGTAGTTGCCAATTAGCCAGCACTTCTTCAGCGTGACTGGTGCAATAAAATAAAATGCAATTCCGGAAGTTTCCAAGCGAGCAGCTCGTGGTCTTCGCACCGGGGGGGGGGTCACTTGGCTGGATGGGGGCGGGGTTATTGTGACGAGTCACATGATTTCCAGGAAACGGGGGCCCATCTGACGAGTCACTGGCCACCGCAGCAGGACTGAGATGTGACTAAGAAGATCGTTTTGTTGACCTCTCTGTGTGTGTGTGTGTGTGTGTGTGTGTGTGTGTGTGCGTGTGTGTCCTGCAGCTGGCCAAGGAAAGTGAGCGTCTGCAGGCCATGATGACCCACCTGCACATGCGTCCTTCAGAGCCAAAACCTTTCAACCAACCCGTGAGTCGCTGCTTTTTATCCTCTTCTTGTGCGTGTGTGTGTGTGTGTGTGTGTTTGTCACACTTTTGTACAAGTGCCACTCTGAATGCATCAGTTTGAGGTGTACTCCCAACAGCAACGTCGCCCTCTGTTGGCCGGTGGTGGAAGCGCGGAGGCGTTCTAGAACGTACAGGAGATGGATCCTGGCCTGTCCTCCCCCATCTTCACTATTAGAATATCATGAGTTCATCCCCCTGATATTTACCTGTTTGTTTGTGTGACAGTTTATCTACATATGATGTGTGTGTGTGTGTGTGTGTCCACGGAGGTGTTTTTTCCATCAGGCAGACGCCGTGCCATTATTAGGCACCTAATGAATATTTCATGGCGAGATTGATGAGGAGCCTTATTAAAAAATATGAAGATGTTGGAATTAATTGTCAATTAGAAGTGGAGTGTCTTCATTTGAGGGGATATAAATGTCGCGGGGAGGCAGAGGGGGACCGACGGGGGGAAAAGTAGGCCGCGTCTCTTGTTTGGAGACAAATTTAGTGGATCAGCCGCCATTAGCACCTAATGGGAAATCAGTGAGAGGCGTTGCCCGTGGCGACGCGGGCGGAAACGCTAGCGGGTGGGCGGGGCCGGCGTGCCGATATTGCCCTCAATTAAAGGGGGGCGGGGGGGTTCGGAGCGAGCTGGCACAGATCCAGTGTTAATTAAGTACCTGTTAAACAATTTTGCCCCCTAATTACTCAAGATGGGCCAGGTTCCCCTTCTCTGGCAACGGGAGAAGGGGGGAAAAAAGGGGGCCGGCGGAGTTTAATTTGCTGTGTTAGTCACCCACACACACACACACACACACACCTCCCTCTCCAGCTCATGATGGTTTTAATTAGAGCAAAACAACCAGCCCTGAAATCGACTCCCCGTGCGACAGGGAGAACGGGCTCCC
>NC_041718.1:20269210-20384210 GCF_900700375.1 Denticeps clupeoides | reverse complement strand
TTAGTAGCGGGGTTAGGCTGAAAAATATTACTGCGAGTAAGTCGCATTTGCACATTTTTTATTGCTCGTTTCAGTGGATGAACACACGTTGTCACATGATGCGGTTCTTAATTGGCTCCGCCTCTTTAAAGGGTGACGGGGGTGGTTGTGTTGATTTATTTCGTTCGGTATCCGGTCCAGAGGCACTTTTGGCAGTTTTGAGACACATTAGTCTTACTTTGTCTTATTGGAGCCTGAGGTGTGTGTGTGTGTGTGTGTGTGTGTGTGTGTGTGTGTGTGTGTGTGTGAGTGAAGTGGAGCACCGGTGCCCATTAAGCATTCGCACCCGCCCGCCTGCGCCCCCCCCCGGCGCGGCCAGGTGCCGACCCACTTCCGCGGCGCGCTCCCGCTAATTTGAGTGTCAGAGCCCGGAGAGGCCGGGACCGGCGGCTAATAGCCCTGAACCGGCGCGGCCCCTCCGAGGGGTCTGGCCGTTGATGGGCGACGTGGGCCGAGGCTCGGATCTCTTTAACAACTCATTTCACTTTTATGGAATTTAACACGTAATGGATGTGGCCATTTCCTCCCGCCTGCCAGGACTTGGACACTCAGGCCTTTCCGGCTCGCGGTTAACGCTCCGGAATGGGGACACCTCTATTCCCAACTCCTTAATGGCGTCCGTATTTCACCTCGGAGCGCTTTCATTTAGACAGACGCTGAAGAGTCGAAGTCTTGCAGACCTCTGACGGCCTTCATCTGCCGCGTCGAAAATCTCACATCCTGGGGAAGTCTGGACATTAACGTCCTAAGTCGTGTTGTGCATTCATAGAACCTGGTCCTCACAAATGTAGAAGTGTGTGCGTTTTAGTGGGACCGCGTCCTCATAACGATCACACGACATGAATGGGCGGTGGCAGCCTAGCGGGTAACACACTCGCCTATGAACCAGAAGACCCAGGTTCAAACCCCACTTACTACCATCGTGTCCCTGAGCAAGACACTTAACCCTGAGTGTCTCCGGGGGGGGACTGTCCCTGTAACTACTGACTGCAACTCGCTCTGGATAAGGGCGTCTGGTAAATGCTGTAAATTAATTTGGTGAAGAAATTGAAAAGCCCGCGTTAATCTGATCTCACAACCACACTCGTTTTTGAAAGTTACCGTACGTCCACAATCATTTACTTTTACAGCATTTACCAGACGCCCTTATCCAGAGCGAGTTACAATCAGTAGTTACAGGGACAGTCCCCCCGCTGTAGACACTCAGGGTTAAGTGTCCTGCTCAGGGACACGATGGTAGTAAGTGGGGTTTGAACCTGGGTCTTCTGGTTCACAGGCGAGTGTGTTACCCACTAGGCTACTAGCACGCCACAGGGACACGCCAATCAGGATGATTCCAAATGATGATTAATAACAGCAGTAACCAAACACCCGCCGTTCATTTTCATCACCAATTTTAATGACCTTTATTTAGTGATAACACACAATTTAGCCGCGATGTTTCAAATTACGGCAGGCGCTTCAGAAGGGCGACTGAAGTACGCTTCTTCACGAACCCTTTGCTGTGTAGGGCGGTAGTGGCCTAGCGGGTAACACACTAGCCTATGAACCAGAAGACCCAGGTTCAAACCCCACTTACTACCATTGTGTCCCTGAGCAAGACACTAAGTGTCTCCAGGGGGGGACTGTCCCTGTCACTACTGATTGTAAGTCTGGTAAATGCCGTAAACGTACGTATATGAAGTTTCATCGTATCACTTCAACATGTATGGGACCATAAGCTCAAAATTGTAAATGGTAAATGAAGAGTGATGGACAGGCCGCGTGGAAGGGGCCAAAGCGGCCGTTTGACACGTCTCGTCTCGGCCCGCCTGTCAGCCGGCGGCTGCGACGTCGCAGGTCTCGACTGCAGAGGCATTTTTTTGGTGTGTGTGTGTGTGTGTTTGTGTCTGCGGCGCGCGACCCCCTTTAAAACTGCCGCTAATGTTTTAACCGGCAGAATTAGTCTTTCATCACGGACGCGGATGCAAATAGAACGGGCGCGGTGGCGCTCCGAAATTGGGGTCAGACTAATTTGCAAAACTAAGCATTGCCGCTGCCGCGCGCCGAAATTTATTCAAAGGGGGGGAGGCCTTCGCCTGATTATGGCACTTGTAATTACGGTGAGGAGCGATTCCGGCACCGGCGGACCCTCCCTCATGAATTGGAAACGGGGGTGGCGGGGAGGCACGCGCGCGTCAGGAAAAAAAAAAACACACACACACACACACACACCGGATTTAATTATACCGGAATTAAAATTGGTAATGAAATTGGCCATGAACAAACTACAAATAGCAGATGAAAAGCGAGCGGCCTCCCCCGAGGCCGTTATTCCAGATCGCGGCTGATTAGCGGAATTCCGAGCGCGGGACGGGGCGGGGGCCTTCCCTGTGTGTTTTCGTGTCACCGCGGCGGCGTGGCGGTGTCGTGCCGCCGGCCGCCGGTGAGGTCTGGCCTTAATTGGCGCGTGCGTGTGTGCGAGTGCGGCGAAGTTGGCGTGCCGCTGCGGGATTGTGGGTAAGATGCGGCGATAGCCGCACTCCGGCAGCATTTTAATTAGAGTGCCTCGCCGCCGCCGCGCCGCCACCGCGCTGTTAATTATTCCTCATTGTCACCAGTGGAATCTGTTGACTGCGGGGAGAATTGTGGTTATCGGTGGAAATGACCCCGTATCTCCCTCTGTCTGTCTCGCTTCAATCCCAGAATGCCGTGCGCCACAACCTGAGTCTGCACAAGTGTTTTGTGCGGGTGGAGAATGTGAAGGGCGCCGTGTGGACTGTGGACGAAGTGGAATACCAAAAGAGGCGACCACCAAAGATGACCGGGTGGGTTCTTCGCGCGTGTGTGTGTGTGTGTGTGTGTGTGTGTGTGTGTGTTTGTGGGGACGGCAGCAGATGTAGAAAGCGCCCGCCTGCTTGCATTTGTACAAACAGATGTTACACGCCGTCTCCGGCGCTGCTAGAGAAACCGCGGCAAATTACCACGGCGACGGCCTGCCCACCAGATTACAGCCCAGCAGATCACTGCCTGGAGACTGTGTGTGTGTGTGTGTGTGTGTGTGTGTGTGTGAGGACTCAAGTGTAACATTTGCATGTTTGATTGTACAGAAGCCCGACTCTGGTGAAAAACATGATCTCTGGCCTCGGATTTGGGTCCCTCAACGCCAACTACCAGGTGAGATCATGTCACACACACACACACATACACACACACAGCAGCAGACCACTGGTGATTTATGGTGTGCAGAATTTGTCAATTAAGGTCAAGGCTAAAAATTAGCATCTGACCCAAAAAAGCTAAAGCTGCAGTGTCACGTCACACACACACACACACACGCACACACACGTGCATGTGAGAGAAGAAAAATGTGGCCTGAAACACACACATGTACACACAGCGGGTCTGGAGGCCAGGACTACTAATTAATGTCACCAAGAAAGCCTGCACATCCTGCCCACCTGAGCGTCACACACCTCCAGGCCCCGTTTTTAATTCCTCCGTAATGTATAATTTTTAAAAAGGGAACGTTTATTTTTACACACATCTGGTGCAGTTAACCCGCGTGCGACCTGTGCGCCAAGTGCCCGCTCCGCTGGGTAAGAGGTGTGTGTGTGTGTGTGTGTGTGTGTTTTTATGGCCGTTTGCGTTGGCATGAGGCTCACATTAAATCCTCGCGGCCACCGCCAGGGAAGCGCGGAGGAAGCGACTGGTGCCACGGCTCTCCACAGCGCCGCTCGGCCATTAAAACCACACAGAGTGTGCGTGGGACTGTGTGTGTGTGTGTGTGTGTGTGTACACGCCTCCTCACTCTGACTTAATTCTCGCTAAATAAGACGCGGACGTCAGATGTCTCCTTCAGAGCTCAGTAGCCCGCAGTTCCCATGTTCAGAACATCTTACATTAGCCATGCCTGAAAATACTTCTCATGATTTAGTAGTAGTGTGTGTGTGTGTGTGTGTGTGTGTGTGTGGGTGTGAACTGTGGCGCTGTCTGTGCAGCTCATGCTGTGGAACTACAGGGTGAAGGAGCCCCCTAGTGGCAGATTACGAGGAACTGCAGCTCCACTCTTACAGTGCGTGTGAGTGTGTGTGTGTGAGTGTGTGTGTGTGTGCGCCTATTTTTATATGCTGTTAGTACCTGTGTGGTTTTGAGAACCCTGTTTGGTGATTGGCTACGCGACGTTCCGCAGTTTGATGTTCTCGGTGCTGATGTGTGTGTCAGGCGGCCCTGGCCGAGAGCAGTCTGAGTCTCCTGAACAGCCCCACCCTGGTCAGCAACAGTTCGGCCGCCAGCCTGAACATGCCCCACGTCGGCCATGATGACGTCAGCAGCACCGTGGAGCAGGTCAACAGCAACGGCAGCTGCAGCCCCGGCCTGTCGCCTCAGCAATACGGGTGATTACGCGCGCACACACACACTCACACACACACACACACACACACACACACGTGTTGTCAGTATTCCGTTGGTTTTAATTCCCTTCTGTCCCTGCAGACACCAAATCCACGTGAAGGAGGAGCCGGCCGAGCTGGAGGAGGACAGCAGGCCCGTGTCGCTCATGGCGACCATCACCCCAACCCTGGAGCGGGACATGGAGGAGGACCTTCCCACAGAGGAGCTGGAATAGATTGGCCGCTGCGAGGCGACGGGGGCGGAGCCTGCAGCTCTCGCCGGCCTTCTTGCGGAGACGCGAAACGGATCAAAAACAAGATGAAAATTGACCAAGAAACCGACAGCTGCGTCAGAACAAAACCAAAACAGGGTTCGACCTCATCTGCTCACCAAACTGACCCCGCCCATCTCTGTTTTACCCCTCCCACCGCGAACCCGACGCCGACTACAGCCATTCTCCTGCAGCGAGAGCCTGCGTTTTCAGCCGCCATGTTGATGGACACGTACCGTTGCCATGGCGTCCACAGAGGGTTGTTGTTTAACGATGTTCATTATACATACAGGTGTGTGTGTGTGTGTGTGTGTGTGTTTTTGAAATGCACACAGACAGGAAGAGATTTTTCTTTCGTATATCAAACTTCTCCATGCTTTTCTTTTTCCTGCTTCACTGCTTTGCTTCGGCTCCGACAGACGGACGTTGATGATGATTTATAATCAGAATTTCCTCTGTGATCCTATGGACTGGTCGCCATGGGTGGGCGGGGCTGGAGCGTGACTTCTGAACCCATCTGCTGGAGGACTGAGGATGGGGACCTGATCGATGTTTTCTTTTTTTTTTTGGCGGGGGTAAAAGGGGGAGGTCCTTTCTGCTGGTGGGCGTGGCAGCGGTACATTTGACTGCTCAGTTGTGAAAAGGAGAAAAAGGAGAACTTTTTGGCTCCTGACGGGACCAGCGCACTCCAGGAAACAGGAATTCCCCGCTTTTCCCACTGTGCCGAAAAGGAAAAGTGAAAGGAACTTCCGGAACAGGAACCTGCCCCGTCTCCCTCAGGAGGCGCGCCTTGTGACGTTCTTCAGTCTTTCACAGTTGGTTTTGACTTGTTTTCCCCAGTTTTCCCCTCCGCGTCCACGTTTTACCACTCGTCGTTGGGAAGAGCACTTAGAACAAGAAGAGCGGCAAGCAGCAGACCTTCCCCAGACACTTCACCCTCACTTCCTGTTCCTTGCTGTTTGTTTTTTTTTATATATATTTTACTTTCCTGCTGTCTGTCTTTTATTTCCATATCAGCTGCGATACAAAGCTTTGCTTTAAGGAAAAGAAGAAAAAAGAACAAAAATTCCGTCTCAGAATACCTCAAACTGTAGTTTCCACCTGGAGCAGCGTCGAGGGATGCTTATTACAGCATATTAGATGCTAGATTTATTACAAACAAATAATAATTACACTATATAGCAGTTCACTGTGTCAGTTTGAAAAAAATATAGATTTTTTTTCCTCCTATGAACATAATAAGAAATTTCTTCAGTGCCATACCAAATTCAATTTATTATTATATTTTTTTTATTATTTCATGCTCATTTCCCCCATTTGCTTTTTGTTACAGGTTACCAAAGAAATGTGTAGAAAACCAAAAACCCCTCATTTTTTTGTTATTTTTTATGACAATTATTTTCCTTCTGAAAGACTGGCCAAAACAACACTCTTCTTAAGTATTTTTTTATTGTTATGATTGCTATGGTTATTGTTGTTATTATTATTCCTCATATCGTGACAGTACAGAGCATTCCAAAAACCAAAGGACGAAATGCAGAGTAGAATTTGGTTGCTTCAATACAGCGTGTGTGTATTTTTTCACCAGAGCAATTTACTGACCCCCCCCCCCAAAAAAAAAAAAAAAAAACGCCAAAAAATGCCGATCATTTCAGTATTAGCAGGATTTTTAGACAAAGCACTTAATTTCTTTTTTTTCTTTCTTTTTTCTTTCATGGTCATTGCTCTCCTCTCGCGCTCAGGCAGTTTGGAAGTGTTTGGAACACGCAAAGCCTCTTACTCAGATTGCAAATAATTATTTTCTTCTCATACGGCACTTGAAAAAACGACTCTGTGTGACACCAGAATCCTCAGAGCGCCATTACGGGCTCCACCACAAAACAAAATGGATCTAATCGATGCTTCAGAGTCAGAACCAAAAAAAAAGAAAAAGGGTTTCCTACGAACAACGCAGTCGTGGAACGTTCTGGCGAGTGTTTTCATCGGTTTTTGAATATTGTGAGCGTAGTGTGTGATGCATGTCATGTCCAAAAAAAAAAAAGGTGGGTGTGTTCACAGAGGGTTCCGATAAACCAGTCCAAGTCCAACTTTTTGCACTTCACAACATTTTTGGTCAAGAAGGAACCTTTTCAAGTGTCAAATACAAAAAAAAAAAATTTTATTAGTTTTTTTTTAAGTATTATTATCATTATTATTATTGATATTGCACCAGATGCATGTGACAGAGAAACTAATTTTACCAACGTCTGGGACTTCTTGAATACAAAGGAAAATAAAAAGATCTAAAACCAAAAATAATGCTACCTCCTTTTAAAAGACGGTTACAATACAAAGAATGGCGAGAACGAGCGAGCGCACACACGTCGGTGAGAAATACCAAAACGCGTTTTGCTTTTGCATTAAGGAGGGTGGGAAGGGATGCTGTATTCACATGCATGAATGGGAACAAAAACGAGAAGAAGAAAAAAAAAATTCACATTCAGAAAAAAAAATGACGACTACCTCTCCTGGAAGAAAAAAAAAAAACCAACGCAGAGTTCCGTTAATTGTGGAGCATTAAGTGGTCAACATATTTAAAAGGTCGGTTCCAAATTGCATATTCGCCATCTTTAAGTGATCTATTAGCATAGTGTCTATGTACAGGCCCTCGGTGCCAGGGCTTTAATTGCGTACTCTAATTCCGTGCACATAATTAGGGGCCAGGCTCCGCTTTAAGCCAATGAGAGCCATTGAGCCGGCCGCTCATTAGCATATGTTCAATGGGCCAGTCAGCGTCGTGTCAGAACCGATGATGGGCTGAATGCATTAGCCCGGGCCGCTCTCGAATGGCCAGCGTCTCCAATTAATGCAAACTATTGCTTTTTTTTTTTTTTTTTTTTTTTGACGGCTGTGGAAAGAAATACAAAACACACACACACACACACACACACACAGCAGTTCCTGCAAACTGGTTTTAACACAGTTGTGGAAGAAGGTCTGTACTATAAATTCTTGCAGGCCTCTGAAACTGCAAATACACACACCTTGTCTGGACGTCGAATCGGGGCACAATGAGTGATAAGCAAAATCCAAAGAGAGAGAGTCGTCCGCCCATAAACGGTAAAGGTGTCTGGTGAGACGTCGGCCGCTCCGCGAACACGTTGCTTTCTTCTACACACTCGTTGTTAGGATGTATTATTGTATATTGCAGCTTGGCTTCGCTCTCGAGGGCATTTCTCCACGTTTTTTGGTTGGTTTTCCTCTCTTTTTCTTTTTCTTCCATTTCTTTTCTGCACCTGTGTAGCTGTTGTAAAGCTTTGAGCTTGGATTCCTATACTGTATTGCTTATGCTAAAGTGTATGTATTTATCATATTAAGTGCTGCAGGTATCATGGTTAAATAGTTTTTTTTTCCTTTTTTTAATGTTTTTTTTTTGTTTGTTTGTTTGTTTTCTTCATAAAACGTCTGGGACGATAATTTTTTTAAAGTGTATTATCTTTAAAACAACAAAAGAGAGAAAAAAAGAAGAGAATTAAAAGTTAGGTAAGTGGTTTAGGTAACACACCTGTTTGTATATTTATCTTAGCTAGGACTATTTTGATACTTTTTGTCTCTGTACGGCATTTATGCATTTTTATGGAAAAAAAAAAGAAAGAAAACAAACTAAAAAAGTACTTGTACTCATTGTGTATTGATACCTCAGAAGGACACTTCTTCAAGACAGGACCAAAACTTCCAAAAATATCGAACGAAAAGAGAACAAACGAAACGCCGGAAGACGTGTAGCCCACTCTCGCTGGTCCGATTCGGCATTTCATCCCAACGCTGTCACCCGGAGCGCCGAGGGCGTCGCCCAAACCCCACCCCGGTGGGACGAGTTGGCTTTAATGGCGCCGGATCGGGGGGCTCTCTACAAACGCCACATTTTTTTCCCCCCTTTTTCTGCCCATGCTCGACATTTTGCGATGCTTTTTCACAGCAGCAAACCAAATGAGTTTTTCCTTCTTTTCATGTCATTTTTTGTTCCGTTCGAGTTCTTACTTTGTTGTTTGACCACCAAAGGGGGTCGTGAGCAGCCAGAGTTTTATCCCAAATGAACCTTTACCCGCGGTGAGCGACCCCTCACTCCGCCCCCCTGCGATTGACAGCTTTGAGGTGAAGCTGAAAGGGACTGTAGAGGAGCTTCAGCCCACTTCCACTCTCCTCCTCATACCTTCTGGCCAATGTGTGCACATTTTCAGCAGCCTACTTCACCTGTTTTCATTTTATTCTCTCTTTCAAATAAGACTGGGGGGGGGCGGCCATGAAAAGGTGGTTTTGAGACGATGATGATGATGATGATAAAGGAAAAAAAATGACAAAAGACAAGGTTTTAAAATAATGGTGACCTGCCATCCACCTGTTCTTCACCCCTGGTGACGTGTTGATGCCGGTCACTGCCATTTTCCTCCATGCTGTATAAAAAAACACACACATATATCTGTGTATTTGTAACCTGATCTTTCTTGTGTCTGTCCACGCAGACAATAAAAAAAAACTGTACAGTAGTTCTAGTTGCATGTAATCTGTACTAATTATTGACAACGGCATTATAAAATGCAATAAAATACTTATTACACTGTCCGCGGCTGTGTGACGTGCTTCCTGTCAGCTGATCAGAAGTGAAATATGCGAATAAACGTTCTATCAAGCAAACAGCAGAAACAAACAAAAGAATGAATGAAAAGGACAGAAAAATACGTGAACTGGAGATATCTGAGGGTGCTGGTAGTGGGCAACACACTAAACCTATGAACCTGAACACCGCAAAGTTACAGGCTTGTTCACACATACTGCCATCGTGTCCCTGAGCGTCTCCAGGGGGGGACTGTCCCTGTAACTACTGACTGAGGGTGTCTGGTAAATGCTGTAGACGTAAATTCGGCCTCCACCCCTTCGTCCAGTCCTGGTGGATGAGTGAGGTTGGAGGACAGCATCTGGGAAGGTCCCCAGGAGGCCGGTTGGTCTCCACTGCAGACCTGTCCACCAGGTTCATGTTTACAGATTGCCTTCCTTGTCTGATGCTATCAGACTAATGGCTTGACTGTTCGCTGCGCTTCTGTCACTTACTTAGCGGCTCAGAAAACCCCTTTGTGGGCGTCTGCCAGTGGCTGCAGATAAGGCGGAGGTGGAAATGGAAGATCTGAGCTTTACACACCATGATGAGTGGTTTTGTTCCCATTATTCTGGAAATGGAGTCCATGATGAACTCTTCTGGAGGGAAAGAGAAACGCCACAACCTCAGATCAGCTTTACAGATCAACATCCAGTATCACCTCGGACTCTACATCCAGCCTTGGGTAATGTGCCAGTCTGAAGGCCGTTCATGTGAAGATGTGAGCTTGCTGTTGCAATACATCCTGATACCCGACGTTATCCTGATCAACATTTCACCAGAATTCCAGAAACATCTGAGCAGAAACCTCTTTTTCTTCATGGATAATTCACACCTGAAGGTGAAGGTGTCCAAAAGGGTTCAAAGCAAGAAAGAGAACAAACCGAGACCACGCAGGGCGTGGAGCAGCAGTAGTTCCGGGATATTCTGAAGTCAGAAATCTCAGAGTTTGAAAGGTGGAGGCGGTGGACGAATATGACAGGTCCGAGTCCTCGTCAGCACCTCTGACTCCTGCTCTGGGACCATCCAGACGCCGCGGGCTCATCGAAAGCTCGCGCCTCAATCAATACGAGCCGGTGCCTTCGCCTGGAACTGTCATCTTCGTCTCGACGCGAAGGCCACCACTCCGTGCTGGAGTGCATTAGCGCCATCGGACCTAATGGTGTGAGTAACGGAGCTGGCGGCCCGGATTTGCACCCGGCGCCGTGATGCGAGCTGACAGCGCTAAATGGCGCCTCGGTTTCCACGCAACACTAATGGGACAAGCGGCTTATTTTCGCCTGAGGTGACCTTTAACCCCATTGTGCCACCGCGCGACCCCAGAGGACTCGTGAACTGCGTATCATGTGAGAATGTACCAATCCGGATCAAAACCTAGCAAAAGAAATGAAAAAGTAGCACGACTGCTTCATTATGTCAAATAAGTAATAATTATCCTAATAAAAGTATTGCATAAGGTGGTATTTCAGAAAAGGCATATTTCACTTCTTCTCATCTACAAGCCACATGGTGTTTTTTCATCGATGAATGGAAATATATTTCTTATAAGAGATTGAACTAATATCCATAACTCAAATAAACATAGGCCAGTCATGATCATAACCATCTACAGGGTAAAAATCTCAAACACATGGCAGTGTACTGATGGACTAAATTCAAATTTTATTTATGTCACACAATTATACAATGAACCAATATGCAAATGTTGCATATGCAATATGCAAATATTGCATAACAAATTATTACACTTTTATGTTTTAACATAAAATATGTGTAACAGGTAGGATGAAGGTGTGCAAATGCGGTGTTTAATAAAAAACTATTATAAAATAGAAATAATTAAATGGGTGGGATTAATAGAAAATGTTGCTTTTGGCAATATCGGGTAAGGAAGCGGACCCGTAATCGAGCCACTGAGGTCCCCTTGATTAAGGTACCGTCCCCACACGGTGCTCCCTGGCGCCTGTCATGGTGCCCACTGCAGAGAAGATCAGGTGCGAGGATGCGGCGTCCTGCCCCTCCAGAGCTCAGGAGGTGGCGGCCTGGCTCTGGCCTGCCTGAGCGTTGCTGTGCTGCAGCCTCTGTCCAGCAGGGGGCGCAGAGTCTGTTATTTCAGCCCAGTTAGGGGGTATCAGGGTGCAGCCTGCAGGGCCCAGGGGTTGTTTTTGGGAGGAAGCTGGGACTTCTTTGTACGCTATTTGCCAGGCAGGAAATGTCTTCTCTGCGACATTTCAGGGGAGGTTAGGAAAGTCCCCGCCGCTCTGGGCCAAGCAGGGGCCACACCTTCACAACAGGTGACCTCAGGAACAAAGAAGGGCCCTGAGTGGAACGAGGCCAGCGTTGTTCTTGGCTCACCCGGCTGTGAACGGGTCGTGGATCCTCAGCAGGAAGACAAACCGTTAAACGTTGACCATAATTATCTAGGAATGAGAGAGTACAGGCAAGAGAAGAAGATGGACTTGGTCTCCAGGAGCCCAGCCGGGGCCCTGAAGACCACGATGACCTTAACGAAGACAGGGCCGCTCGGGGGGAACAAAAGCATCTTTGTGAGCGATTGGAACCACATTTCCACCATCAGCAGCCTAGAACAATCCGGCTCCGTGGTGCTGGATGTTCTGCAGATGTTCTCCACGCCCCCCACCCTGCCTCTTTCAGGGTGACGTTCTACCGGTTGGGGCGCCTGGGTTCAGGAACCTGGGAGCTGGAACCCTGTTCTCAGACGAACCCCTGAAAGCCGGTGGATGGTGACGAGCAGGTCGTGACGCGCGAACCCGACCCCGAGTCTCCCGCGGCGGCGCGCCGCTCAGGCGGGGTTCTGCTGCGCGCCTCCGCGATCCTTCACTCCCACAGCCGGGACGGAGCCGAGCGGAACCGGCTCTGGAGGCGAGGAACCCCGATGCGGCTCCCGGTTCGAGGGGAACTTCGGATGGAGTAGGAGGCGAGGCGAGCCGAGGCGAGCCACAGGTACCGGAATCACGTCACATTTCAGCAAAAGTTGTGAAAAGTCTCGGTTAAAAAGTGGGAGGATCACGGGAGAGAGTGTGTTTCAGATTGTGTGTGCGTGTGTTACGTTATGAGAGTCATGTGACAGTTTTTTGATTGTGCGTGTGTGTGTGTTACCACCAAATGCGCGTAAAAGCGATCGTCGCGTGTGTGTGTGTGTATGTTAGTGTGTGTGCGTGTGAGTGTGTGCATATGAGGGTATATGTGTAAGAGTGTGTGCACATGTGAGTGTGTGTTTGTTAGAGTGTGTATGTGGGTGTGCACGTGTGAGTAGTGTGAGTGTGTGTGTGTGAGTGTGTGTGTATGAGTGTATATGTGTAAGAGTGTGTGCACATGTGTGTGTGTGTGGGTGTGCATGTGTGAGTGGTGTGAGTGTGTGTTAGTGCGTGTGTGTATGTGGGTTTGCACGTGTGAGTGGTGTGAGTGTGTGTTAGTGCGTGTGTGTGTGTATGTGGGTGTGCACGTGTGAGTGGTGTGAGTGTGTGTTAGTGCGTGTGTGTGTATGTGGGTGTGCACGTGTGAGTGGTGTGAGTGTGTGTTAGTGCGTGTGTGTATGTGGGTGTGCACGTTTGAGTGGTGTGAGTGTGTGTTAGTGCGTGTGTGTGTGTATGTGGGTGTGCACGTGTGAGTGTGTGTTAGTGTGTATCGTGATCAACAGGTCTGACTGTGGAGTCGTGTGAACGTGCACAGGCTTGTTAGGAAAGGAAGGCACGCGCATAATAAATGCTAAACATGCAACGTGAGCGCGCATGTGATATAAAAAAAAAAGTTTGATGCATTCTTTTCATTTAGACATTTCATTTTTGTCGTATGAAACGACATGTAAAATATGTAATTACCATATTTGGGAAAAAAATAACAAATATTTGATATTTCAATATTTCAGAAAGGGCCCCGGCGGGCCCAACATCGTACCAAACCTGTCCCACATTCACCATTTCCTCTAATAATGAGTAATAATGATTAATAATGATTTGTGTGTATTGTGTATTTGTGAATAATTAATATGCTGAAGGTTACGTTTTTCACGGCATGCAGTATTTTTGCAGATGGCCCCTTGTTTCATGGCAGGGTAAACTCCGCCTTCATCTTTTTCCAATTAAAATATATAAGAGTGCATGTTCCAGGTTCTAGTGCGGGATCTGAACGGGCCGCTCTCGGGGTTCCCCGGTCGGGAACAGCTGTGGGAACAGCTCTTTCTGAGAGAGCGGCTAGCGTGAGATGAGCTCCTGTTCCCCTCGGTTTTAATTACTGTTCTCCGCCGTGTCCTCAAGCCTCCGGCAGCCTCGTTAAAGCGCTTTTTAATGGTCAGGAGTCCGGTCCTGTTCTCACCAGACGTTCCCTTCCGGCCTCGGAGAACGTCGGGACCCTGACAGCTTTGTGTTCGCAGGGCACTTTTTGGCCACCTGACTCCCAGCACCTGAGCAGATGTCCGGGGAGCTCGACAAGGGCACCGGTCTGCCTGACCCTCCGAACGGGGCGTGTCCAGCCCCACAGGCCCCGCCCACCGACCCCTGCCCAGGTAAGGTCCCGAACCGAACACACTGCTGACGACATCTTGGTTCCAGGTCTGGCACATATTAAAGTGAGTAGATGAAGGGAATGTTCTGCATTGTTCCCAGGGAGAGAGGGGGGCGGGGCAGGGGTCGCAGGTTCGGCGAGGAGACAGGAGTCGGGTGACTGGGAGCTGGACGCCGCGCCGCATGTGAAGTTCATTATGGGAGCAGGATGTCGGACGGCGTCCATGTTCCTGCTGAGAGAGTGAGAATATGGTGGAATGGCTGAGGAGGTGCTCGCTGCTCGCTGATGTTTCATATTTCCTGACGGTTTTTAAAGGTCATCACGTCCACCTGGATGTAAAAACACTGATGATGATGATGATGGTATTTTCTATTCAGAGTTTCCTCTGGTCTGTTAAAGTCGTATTGGGGTGTGATGCATCGCCTCCTGATTGTTGAAGATTGTCTGAGTTAATTGGATTAAACTGGGAACGCTGGGCCGCGTGATGTTCCTCTCGGTTCTCCGCCACTTCGAACCCGCCGAACTCTGTTCGTCCGGCTCGCAGGGCCCCGAAAGCCGGATTTTAATCAGGAACTCGCTCGCATGAATATTCACGCTCACAGACGAGTGCCGGGTCGGCCCCCTAGTTTTATGGCGGTAGGGGGGCGGAGCCTCAGGAATTCCACAGATGGTCACGAGCTGGTTGCGGTTGACTCTGGCACGCGGACTGAAGGCCCGATTTGTCGCGGCGGAGACTCTGCAGCTCGGCGTGTGTTTGTGTGTTGTGTGCCGGCCGATGGGGCCTAATAATCACGTCATTCATGTTCCCACAGTCCGTACTTTCATAAGCGCCCGTTAACCGGAGACTAGCAGAGCCCGCCACGTCACGACGGCTTTTACCGGCTCTGTGTGGAGAGCCGGGGTCAAACGGATCAGATCCAGAAACTAGAACCGTCGCGGAGGGGGCGTGGCCCAGTCCACAGCAGCACAGCACACGGTGCACACAGTAAAATTTGTCCTCTGTATTTAACTATCACCCTTGGTGAGCAGTGGGCGGCCATGACAGGCGCCCGGGGAGCAGTGTGTGGGGACGGTGCTTTGCTCGGTGGCACCTTGGCGGATCGGGATTCGAACCGGCAACCTTCTGATTACGGGGCCGCTAGGCCACCACTGCATCACGCCTGGTGCGGCATCAGTGAAGAGAGTGCATCAGTCCACTCAGAGAAAACAATCACGGTTCACACACACACACGTTTGATGTTGTTTTCCACTGTTGCCGTGGGAGATAGCAGTTCTCAGGTCGCCCCGAGGATGTGAGGCGGAGCCGCGGCGGGTTACAACAGCTGGCTTTCATCGGCCCGGCACTACAGCGGACCTGGGTCCCTGGGCCCCGAAGACGATTTGTGGGCGGGGCCGCGGCCTGCAGCTTTGATGAGCCGTTCTCGCCGTCTTGGGGACGTGGGGACAAAAATCAGCCTGACGATCTCACAACATGCAGAAAAAAAATTAAAACCCACGATGAGTAATTAAGGCGACGCAATTAGAGCCTTTAATGGCGGATTTCGATATTTACAGACAAACAAGACTCAAATGCGGAACTTTAAAGAACATGAATTTCTCATTAAATTGATTTGGAACAACATGAAACGCTGTTGTGTTTCAGTGCACACAATACTGACATAAACGTTTGAAAAGGCCTTTAATCACGCATGAATAATAACAATAATTAATATTAGTAATCTTATTTAAACAACATGACAGATCCACCCAGTCACGTGACCGCAGAGCCGCCCTTAAACTGTTAAACGCTTCGCTTTGAATAACGTTTTTTTATCTGCTTTTGGTTCTTGTTGTGAAACGTTTGTCCGTGTCTGTAAGTGAGGGTGAATTCAGGCTTCCCACACGGTACAGTATCTGAGGTCATAGGTCACCGTGTTGATTAAAGGCCTCCGTATCGATGAACAGTCTCGTTCCCACCGCATTAACATTAACTTGTTTTTTTGGGGTTATTCCCACATGTCGGAGCCCCTTCGGGGCAGTGGTGGCCTAGCGGTTAAGGAAGCGGCCCCGTAATCAGAAGGTTGCCGGTTCGAATCCCGATCCGCCAAGGTGCCACTGAGCAAAGCACCGTCCCCACACACTGCTCCCCGGGCGCCTGTCATGGCTGCCCACTGCTCACTCAGGGTTATGGTATAAATGCAGAGGACAAATTTCACTCTGTGCACCGTGTGCTGTGCTGCTGTGTATCACATGTGACAGTCACTTCACTTTCAGAATGGGGTGGATGTCGAGGAGCGAAATTCCCCCGCCGGTCGCCGCGTGTTCTCCGTGTTAATGAGTCGCCCGGCTTTCGTAATCTGTAAATTTGGAGAAGCTCCAGCTCCGCCTCCCCCCGGCGTCGGTTTCCACTCCTGGCTGCGCTACAAGTCCGATTAGGGGGCTCCATTGTTTCAGCGCGGCGGCGGCGGCTTAGTGGAGATGTTACACACGTCGCTTAATTATTTCCTTTTTCTTTTTATTCGCCTTAATTACACCCCTGAGGGGTCATCGTCGAGAATCGTGTCACATTCCGGGCGCAGCCGCCAAAGTGTATCGGTGAAGATGGATGTCGCCTTTCAGAGGAGGCGCGTTTAATCCATCCGAGGCGTTCCACCTGTTCCCCCTACAGAGGAGAACGGCGCCAGGACGGAGCCGCACGACGGTCCTGTGACTGCGCTGGATTCTGACGTCTGACGGATGGCTGGCGGTAGAATAGATGCGTCATGATGATGATGATGATGATGATGATGATGATGAAGGGGGAGACGCAGCAGGCAGCTCAAATACGAAGAGCCGACTTTTCTGCATGTTGATTTCACGTTCTAGAATTAATATGATTATTGATTATGAATATTGATTGGTTTCACAAGCCCCTCCGTCCACCAGCAGCAGAACATGAGAACGTTGACAGCACCACGGCACTCTGGCGGAACGCCGCTGTTGATGGAGAAGAAAGTATTCAGTGTCGACCTGGCCAAATTATCATTAGCAATTAGCCGATAGCCAATGGTTTACATTTTACATTAACAGCCCTGATCCCCCCCTGGAGACACTCAGGGTTAAGTGTCTTGCTCAGGGACACAATGGTAGTAAGTGGGGTTTGAACCTGGGTCTTCTGGTTCATAGGCGAGTGTGTTACCCGCTAGGCTACTAGCACCCTGGTGTCTTATCATTATGGTCATGGCAGCTTGGCGTGGTGAAATGAATCGATGCATCTTGATTCTGCATCGATGCATCGTGATGGAACGTAGAGGATCACATCATAATTGGTGGTTTTCTGGGGGCGGTATTAAGATTCTAGTTAAAAGGTAGTGCCGGTAGTGACTGTGGCGGCCTGATCTGAGGAGTCCGGCCTCGTCCACAAGGACGTTAGAAATGTGTTGGATTGACGCTTGTCTGCCGTTAATTGGGACTTTGGCAGAATTTGACGCCAAGAAACCTTGCATGCGGCGTTTATTTGACTCCAACCGAGCGTGCAGCCAACTGAACGCCATTATCCAGAGCGCCTTACAATCAGTAGTGACAGGGACAGTCCCCCCCTGGAGACACAATGGTAGGAAGTGGGATTTGAACCCAGGTCTCCTGGTTCATAGGCAAGTGTGTTACCCACTAGACTACTTCCTCCCAAACTAGCGTCTGTGGCTAATAAAGAAATGAAGCCAACATTCCCCACCCTGCTCCTCTGTTCATTTAACAGCGTAAAAGTGTCGTTTCCTTTTAAATTGTGTATGTTGCTGTTGCTGCGTTGTGTCCGATCACTACTGGGGAAACTCCATCTTCCCCGTGACCCTAAACGGGATTATTTCACCATAAATGCTCAGGATTGTGGATATTAGCTGCTTGGGATGAGATTCCCAGAATGGATTCTGGTGAAGCCCAGTGATGATGATGATGATGATGATGATGATGATGGTGGTGGTAAGTATTTGTCTTTATTGTACATGTGTGTGTTCGTTAATGGGACTGTGGTTTAAACGAGACTCTCTAATGAACCACCAGTGAGCTGCGATTTTTCTGTTCGCTGACGTGTGCGTTCGCGGGTGTGTTCGTGTCCAGATCGGCCTTGAAATGTTGAAGACGCGAAACAAACTTGAAGAGAAAGTTCTGTTGTTTCAACTTGGCAGGAGATTTTCTGCCTCCGCTTTTTCCCTCCGTTCCAAAGCCCGTTTCAGCCGCTCCGCCGGGACCGGCGGCCTGTAAAACATCCCTAAGTCTCTTGTCAGTTTCTCTGAAGGTTCTGTGCAGGCGCTGCATCTAAACCGCAGTCCTCGATCGTCTTCTGACGGGGGCATTAAGCGGGCTGTTGAAATCCGGAGCAGCCGGGGACCCGAGAGACGTCCAAATCCCCCCCGTAACACCCCCCGAGTCTCCCGTGTGTCTGACGCCGGGCTCCTGAGTGTAAATAAGGGAGCGCTTGTGCGCTAAGTCTGATGTCATAGCCAGGACCAGGCACCTGGCGGTGTTGGGACAGAAACAGTGGTGACGGGGACAGTCCCGACCCTGCAGACGCTCAGGGTTGAGTGTCCTGCTCAGGGACACCATGGTAGTAAGTGGGGTTTGAACCCGAGACTTTGTGGTCTGGTATCATCTTAATGTTATAATATCACATCACGTTGCGTTCTTTTGAACTTTTGTACAGTACTGTAAACTAATGAATGTTCAAATAAGGCAATTTAAGTAAAGCAATATTTCATTCCCTGATTTCTTTGGTTGTTTTCATCTTCTGTAAGTAGTATAAATGCATCCTTGTTTTGGCCTTGCTTGCTTGTCCTTCTTCTGTTATTCATCCTTTCCGGCTTCATTCAGTCTGTGAGGGCCCACGTGCCCAGTTTATTTCATTAAAATAAAATTTCATTTCATTGTGCGTCCTTCCCGCCCCGCATTCCTGGTGTAGCTTGGTTGCTAACTCTGGTTTTGTTTCTGCGCAGTATTTTATTGATTTCAAATTTTCCTGTTATGTGTGAACTTCAGGTGTCAATAAAACGTGAGCATAAATTATGCACTTGAATGTATTTTTCTCATAAAAATTCTTTATTTGTGTCCCATAATTGTATTCATTATCAAACTGTCAGGGTTTTAGCTTCCTGTGCTTGTGATTTCATTCGGTTAAAAATTTGTTTTTGATGGATTGACATTGACAGTTTAACGGCATGACCGGACTTTGCGGAGTGCTCCGGCTCCACATTCCGGTCCGGAGTTTGGTATTGACTGTGTGTGTTCCTGATGCCCTGGTTGCGTGCGCCTGGTGCGAAGTGTATAAATGTGGCCTCATTGTGTCTGCTTGCTACGTCGTTACCCTGGCCTGTGTGCCACGTTGTGAGAGTGTGTCCTCCCCCTGCCCTGCCCTCCATCGCGACACTGTTAGATAACGTGACTTTAGTTTGACTCTTTTGATTTGTAGCCATTAGGCCATTTCGCCACCGGGTTGAGGAACATCTGGATTCTGTTCCAGAATCCGTGTGCATGTTAGGCCACGTGAAAAAATCCATAAACCTTGTGGAAAAGAGGCCCGGTTCCGGACCTCACACTTTTCCACGCCATTATGCTTCGTTTCTCGTACTTTTTTTTTTTTTATTTGCGTGTTTTTGTTTCGTTTTATTGCGCACGCTTGTGCTACGTTCACGAGTTTCCACAGGAACACAAGTGCGCACGTCATGTATCCCAGCATCCTCTGCTCCCGAGCGCTCGACTGCTGTGATCCTTAATTGCAGAGGAGCTGGTTGTGTGTGTGTGTTTGAATGTCTGAAATGTCCACAACAGACATCTATAATCACTGTAATGACCACAATTTACATAAAAATTATAAACAGGCATATAAATCTGACCCCGCTGGATAATAAAAACAATGAAAATATTACAGCATAGCAGTGAGCTCCTCGAACCCCGGAGCTGACTGGACGAGCGCATGTTTCGTCACATTTATCAGACGAGAAGGAGTGACATACACAGTTCAGCTGCTCTGCAGATGCATTGTGGGAGTTATGCGCAGGATGATTTTGGCCCAAACTGGATACAGCAGCCGCGGTTTTTGATCAGTCCTGATTGGCTGTAATAAATCCGTCGTGGCCAGAGGCGACGGCGAAGCGTTCTTCCACGCGAGAAGGGGACACCTGAGAGGAGGACGCGCTCGGACGATCCCACTTCTCCCTGTTTATGTGAGGGGACGCGATGCAGAACCACTTTTCACGTTTAAAAAGTTGAATTGCAAATTAAAAGTTTGCTTCTTTTTTTTTTACTGGCCGTGATAACAGAGATTATTTCTCTGATCTCGTCGTGTCTACTGGTCTTGTGTAGGAGCTGTCAGTCATGTCTTCAGGCCCCTCCTCCTTTTAAACTTTGTTCATAAAAA
Organism: Denticeps clupeoides; assembly: GCF_900700375.1. Taxonomy (NCBI): domain Eukaryota; kingdom Metazoa; phylum Chordata; class Actinopteri; order Clupeiformes; family Denticipitidae; genus Denticeps; species Denticeps clupeoides. Next base: position 20,364,002 of record NC_041718.1, on the reverse strand, counting down.
AGAGTCGCGCAGACAAAATGGGCTGTTCCTCCTCCCCAGCAGGCAGCCACTTCCCGAATCCGTCTGGTTACTCCTGAAGACATGAAGCCATGAAAATCAGACCCATCGTTTCCAACTGAATCTCACTTCAGCCAATGGACCGAACCCTTCTGTAAAAGCCCGCGTGCAGTTGCCGCGGCGAACCCGGCGCTCGCCCCCCCCCCCCTCTCCCGGCTGCGGCCTGGTGCAGAACAAGCCTCTTCCTGTCCTCTACCTTATCCTGTAAAAAGGGAAGGAAAACAAACAGGGAGAAAAAAGTAAAAATACACCTCGGCCGCCAGCGCCGGCTAGAAAAATAAGAGCAGCTAGAGCAAATAAACGGGGCGGAGCCGAGGGTGGCGGATGCGGCACAGCTGGCTCCCATTTGGGCAGGAATGAGAAGCCCCGGCGCGGTGCCTCTCGGAGGCCCGAACCTGCCCAGCTTTGATGTCGCGGCGCGGGCCGCCCGTGTAATTACAGCACATAGTGATGAGCGTGGACGGCTCCACACACACACACACACAGACACACACACACACACATACATACACACACAGACATGTAAACGGATGGATGTACTTTTTTTATCACACCCACAGGGATAGACAATAACAGACGCGAGAACACACACATGGCACACACCTATTAGCACAGGGGCATCATGCTAAAACACTCTGATGCACACAAACAGGGTGAATACACATGCAGTGAACTCAACGTGCATGCATAACCATCGACAGACGCGGACGTCCCAAATAACACACACGTGCACCAACAGAAGCGCACACACGTGCAGAGCAGCAGACCTGACTTGTTGACCCTCGATACACACCCGCATTCGATATGCACACGAAGCTTTACTTTACTTTACTATACCATAGATCTTGAGTTTACAAAACTCTGAGCCCTGATAAGGCCCAACTTGTCAGGAATAGAACAAGCAGGGGAATTGTTAAGTGCTTTTGTTTTTGCGCAGTGTGTGTGTGTGCATGTGTGTGCGTGTTAGACTTGTCTGAAATACTTTTTTAAGCAAGTGGGTTTTCATCTGCTTCTTAAAGAAGCTCCGGGTTAAAACGCAAGGATGTGTGCCATCTTGCAGATCGTGAGGTGTGTGTGTGTGTGTGTGTGTGTGTGTGTGTGCTGTTTTTTTTTTTTTTTATGAGCAGAGACAGCGTTTTATTGGCTCAGAGATGCTCGGTCAGCACAGTTTTATCACAGTCATCAGAACGACCCAATTATCCCGGAACGTCCTGAACGCCACGCTGGGCAGAACTGCAGTTGCCGCCGATGTCACTGGTGTCTAAAACGAGCTGCGTTGTGTGTTTTTTGTTGCTGTGCCGTCCCTCTCTGTAACCTTCGCCTCCCCTGTTTGTTCTGTGTTTCGGAACCGCAGAGCGGGGCCCGCGGAGCGCCGACGGACCCGGGACCGAGGAGGGAGCCGCGGCGGGACAGGAGGCCGACAATCGCGACGGCAGCATATCGGAGACGGGCGTCACCACGCCGAGCAGGACTGTCACATGTGAGTGTGTGTCTGTGTAGATCTGCTGTGACTCAGAGGGTCGTGACTCAGGCTGCATAGAGCCTCCATTATAGAGCCTGAGTCATAATACACACACACACACACACACACACACACACATAACCTCCCAACACAAACACACGCACACACTGCCCAATGCTAGTCAGGCTACTTTATTAGCATCTAGAGTTGATTTTTTTTGCAGTAGAGAACCCTTATACACACACACACACACACACACACACACAAACACACACACACACATAACCTCCCAACACAAACACACGCACACACTGCCCAATGCTAGTCAAGCTACTTTATTAGCATCTAGAGTTGATTTTTTTTGCAGTAGAGAACCCTTAAACACACACACACACAAACACACACACATAACCTCCCAACACAAACACACGCACACACTGCCCAATGCTAGTCAAGCTACTTTATTAGCATCTAGAGTTGATTTTTTTGCAGTAGAGAACCTTTATATACACACACACAAACACACACACACAACCTCCCAACACAATCACACACACTGTCCAATGCTAGTCAAGCTACTTTATTAGCATCTAGGGTTGATTTTTTTTGCAGTAGAGAACCTTTATATACACATACACAAACACACACACATAACCTCCCAACACAAACACACACACACACACACACATAACCTCCCAACACAATCAGACACACGCACACACTGTCCAATGCTAGTCAAGCTACTTTATTAGCATCTAGGCTTGTTTTTTTTTGCAGTAGAGAACCCTTATATACACACACACACATAACCTGCCAACACAAACACACACACATAACCTCCCAACACAATCACACACAGGCACACACTGTCCAATGCTAGTCAAGCTACTTTATTAGCATCTAGGCTTGATTTTTTTACAGTAGAGAACCCTTATATACACACACAAACACACACAATACCTACACAGACCCATACTGTACAAGACACACAACACAAGGTGCACACACACACGCTCACACTCGCAAGGCAACAGAAGCAAGTCTCAGCAAAAAAGACATCCAATTTGCATACGTCCACCAACCTCAACCAGCGTGCCCAACACACAAACCAGAACTCGCACGCACACACTCACTACCCAACAGGAGCACACACACTCACACTCCCAGCAGATTCAAACGGGGACAAAGAAATGATCAGTCCATCGTTTTAATGGTAGTCATAAATCAATTCATGGATTGAATAAGTATTTGATCTCTTTGCAAAACCTGTTTTGGTGGCATCACACAGGGGAGATGTTTCTTGTAGTCGCCACAAGGATTCTGTCCCGCACCTCCTGCAGATCCTCCAAGTCGCTCATGTTTCGTGGCTGATGTTTTGCTACTCGAACCTTCACAGCTCCCTCCACAGGTTTTCTGTGGGATTAAGGTCTAGAGACCTTGGAGTGGCCTAGTCAGACCTCAATATGCTTCTTCTTGAGCCTTTCCTTTGTGTTTTGGATCATTGTCCTGCTGGAATATCCACCCACGACACTGGCAGTTGTTTTATGGTTCTTCCATTTGTGAATAATCGCACCAGCTGTTGTCATCTTCATACCGAGCAGCTTGGTGACCTCCTGTTGTCACCTCCTTACCAGCATAAAATACGACTAGGAGACAGAAACCTTTCTGACTGATAGGGGATCAAATTTCAATAATTTCTCTCTAAATGTTCAAATAAACCTACTGATCATTTCTTTGTTAGTAGACAAACTTACAAAATTAAAATAATTCAAATAATTATTCCCTGACTATAATGGAGAATAAATTCACACACACCCCACCCAACACACACATGTTGGCAGACTCTGGCCCAGACTTGAACTGTGGACAAGTAGGTGCTGCAGTTGCCCAACTCGCTAAAGGATTCCAGGTGTGTGTGCACCAGGCCGAGAGATAGTGTGTGTGTGTGTGTTAATGTTTTCGGTGGTAACCGCTATTGTTGGGTGGTTGCCGTGACAACAGTAGGTGAGTTATGGTGTTGCGCTGTTGGCCGCCGGTTCATCTCGTTGTCTGATACGTTCCCCCAGCTCTCGTTTATCGTCACCCAGTCTGCTCCACGCCGGTTGGCCGATTTCCTCGTCGTTTATTCAGGCTCCACCTGCACGCTGCACGTTGGCGCTCAGCCACGCCTCCACATGCATGTCGGAGTCCTCAACATTTCTGTACAAGTAGCATCGGCCGCATCGTTGTTCAGCTGTTTTTATATATATAAGCTGTGCATTATGAAACTTAACGGGCCGTCCTAAATCAACGTGGAAAACGATGCTTTTGGAGAATGCAACTGGGGCTGTAACTATCGAATATGTTTTTAATGGAGTACTCCGTCCTTTTTTTCATCGATTACTCGGATAAATCATACTTTCGAGATTTTAAACACCTATATTAATAGTGTGTTATGCAACATGAAAGTCCTCTTAAAACGAGCAAGCAATTTGCTGTTATTCCTCAAATTTTCAAATCTCTGAATTGTTTAAAATGAAAAATACAATTTCACAAACATATTAACCTACTTGTCCTTAGTTTTATTTTAATATAAAAAGAAAAGGCTGTACACCTCCTGCTATAGCCCATCTGAGTGAGGTGCAAAACAGTAAAAAAAAACCTAGAAATAAGTTTGAACCAAGTATGGCTAATAATCCAATAATAGTTCAGTTTCCACATGGAGGGAAGGGTGTGTTTGGGATTGAAAGTGTTAATCATATTTCTAAATCCTGCGTCCTCCACCATGGACAGTGTGCGCATGTCTGTGATGAGCATATTCAAAATGCTTCTTCCATGGTGCATGAGGGACTTCTGTGAAGCGAAAGTGAAGTGATTGTCACTTGTGATACACAGCAGCACAGCACACAGTGAAATTTGTCCTCTGCATTTAACCATCACCCTGAGTGAGCAGTGGGCAGCCATGACAGGCACCCGGGGAGCAGTGTGTGGGGACGGTGCTTTGCTCAGTGGCACCTCAGGGGCACCTTGGCGGATCGGGATTCGAACCAGCAACCTTCTGATTATGGGGCCACTTCCTTAACCGCTAGGCCACCACCGGCCCATGCTAATCTTCTCTGTATCGTTCCAATTTTAGTATATGTGATTAGTATATCTTCCTCCCAATGAACCATTTGTACAACAAATGCAATAAACTCCCCCAAAAGTAAATCTGTGTTCTAATGAATGTATATTGATCCAACCATTGCTTTCATTATTACTACCTGTCATGATCCGGTCCGGCAGGGGCTACTCCGGGTTCAGAGTTTCATGTTCTTCATGTGTAATGTTTCCTGATCGTGTTCACCTGTGTATGAGTGTATAAAGCGACCCTGTTCGTCGGGTCATTGTCACACTGCCGTATGAATGGGGAAGGCGTGGTTTGAGATGTGACATAGCTGTGTGTGTGTGATGAATTATGAGAGCGAGATCTACTTATTATGCGTCGTCACGAACGACTTACAGCGAAGACTACAAATAATCACCAGAGGTAATCAGTAGGTTGCCGGTTCGAATCCCGAACCGCCAAGGTGCCACTGAGGTGCCACTGAGCAAAGCACCGTCCCCACACACTGCTCCCCGGGCGCCTGTCATGGCTGCCCACTGCTCACCAAGGGTGATGGTTAAATGCAGAGGACACATTTCACCGTGTGCTGTGCTGCTGTGTATCACTTCACTTCCACTACGTTGTCTGCCTTATGCACCGTATGTAACTGAAATGTGCTTCAGTTAAAACAGTACAAAGCGGGAGTGATACCATGACAGACTTTGGTGACTATTTGAACGAAGCCGCGAATATTTTTTGTAATCGAACCATTCGAGGTGCTCGAGTAATCGTTTCAGCTCTAAATGCGGCATTTATGAAGTAATATTTATTATGCACCGTTCACCCGAAATATGTAACAAGCTGGTGGTGCACCGTGAAGAATTGTTGTTCGGTGTTGTCAGTATGGGCGCGGTGGGCGTGGCAGGTGAGGTCACGCTGGGCCGTCTGGCCACCTCATGCTCGTAGACGGACAGCCGTTCACGGGGAGACGGTGCGAGGGTCGCTCTCGTGCTGCGGGGCCGTAAAGCTGCAGAAGCCCCGCCCAGGAATGTTATCCCGCCCCGACGCTCAGCTGCGAACGCTGCGCCTGAAGTGCTGATATCGTGCACCGCGGTCGCCAGGCCTTCTGTAAACACCAGCAAGCAGGTTTCTGGAGCTTCACGCTTTCCGCTTGACTAGCGGGAACCTAAAAAACCTGGTTCCGCACCCGGTATTTTCTCAGTCAATAAACCGGGCACAGGCCGCCCAGTGTTGTTTAACCTTTTGCGCCGGTCGTGTCTGGGCGTTGCGAGGTGCATCTGTGCGGGCCTCGTAAACCAGTCCGGACAGTTGCCTCATCGCCTTTATAAGACCTTTGTAACGTGCTTTATAGGTTCCGCGAGGAAAAGGGTTCTGTGCTGTGCTTTAATTAGAACTCGCGACAGATCATTACGGCGGCCCACCATCGCTTTGGTAGGAGGGATTATGGGCATTGGACCTCCCAGATTCGATGATGTCACGGTGGTCGGTGCTGGAACGTCCGAGAACGGATGCTTTCAGCCCGTCGGCGGTGTCAGGTGACAACGCCGGTCGTGAATCATCAGTTACGATCCCTGCGAGGGTCTACAGACCCCCAGTGGCACATGTGGGCCTCGACTCGCGGTTTATCAGCACTCGTGAGTCACGGCTTTCCAGAAAACCGAGTTCTTCTCTCTTCTGACGCAAGAGCGGTGGTTCTACCCTGTTCACATGGTTCCACCTACACACGAAAGGTTTTCCTGTTCTGGTTCCAGGAAGTGAAAGTGGAATTTAAAATCACATTTCGGACAGAAGCACCGAACATATGTCACGCTGACACATCCGGAGAAGGAGATCAAGAGCTAAAGTAGATATCCCGTGAGTCTGTAACCAGCATCGTCCTAGAACTAGAACATTTGTTCTGTGCAACTCTTTACATTTTTATTATGCCATCATGTAGTGTCAGAATCTATTCCGGCGGCTCATCAGTCATTTTTGGAGTAGATGAGTATTTGAGCTTCTCTCTGAGCTTCAGGGCTCCTTCCTGAAGGCCACTGTAAAATTCCTCATGTTCACGAGAGTGCCGCGGTTTAATTAAACGCGCTCTGCCCCAGAGGAGACAAATTTGAACTTTATTTTGCACTGAAACCCGTCAGTTCCGTCCAACGTGATGCACATTATTAACAGATGAAGAGAATTTAGAGTTCATATTTAAAGAACGATTCTGCCCCAGTCCTGGTTTCAACGCGCTTTTGTTTGCGTTTGGTCCAGCCTTGTTGATCCCAAAAGTAAAGTCCAGTCTGGCTGTTTACCAGTGTTCTTCAATCGGACGGATAAACAGGATTATTGTACAGAGCCGCGATGCACGTTCCACAACATTCTGAACGGAATAACCTCTATAAAGTTACAGAAAATTATCATATTATAGTAATGCATGTAAATGTACGTTCTGAGGTGTGTTCCAAGTGTTTCTCACTTTCTGATTGGTTAGATTTGTGGTCAGCTTCTAGAAGCTCAAATCAAGGAAAAAAACATATTCTTAAATTACAGAAAGATTTCAGACTGCAGAGGATCATGGGTCAACTTGGAGCCCCTACTGTAAAAGCGGGGCGTGTCATTGGCTCGTCTAGTCCCCCGCGATTTGGCGGCTCCACTTTCTCTGTGTCTTTAATGCCGGTTCTCCAGATCCAGGGATTTCCATCTCATCGCCGATCGTTTGAAGTGACGTCGCCACCATGCTTTTTTCCTCAGACTCTCTGCTCATAACGTCTGTTTTCTCCACACCTTCGGCACGATGCGGCAATCCTCTGAAGCCAGCAGATCTGCAGCTCCACCATGGTGATCATTACGGGACATTTCGATCATCAGTACCATGAAAAAATTCCCAGTGATCAATAAATACCAGTATAGAAAAGACAAACCCGAATGCTCAATTCCAAATGTTGTAAAAAGGAAGCTATTTTTCATCTTTAAACGATCAGGTGATCGCGGAAAATATAGATTCCATATCTGCATGTTGGTAAAGTAACCAGATAAGAAATTACACCTCTAATTCAGGTTTTGGCTCTTTTACATGTGAAAGTCCTACATATAATCACGTAAATAATCAAATAAAATACAGTAATAGGCCACGGCAGTGGTCGAGGAGCTAGTCGAAACGCACTGGTGTCTATTAAGCAGATTAATAGATTTTGTCATATTTTTCTTCAAATTATTTTGTAGGACCTTTTTTATTTATTGAGCTTAATAGTGCATGAGTAATAACCGTATTATCAAAGAGTTAGAAAAAAAACACAAGACAAGCAAAGAAAGGCAGAAAAAAACGCTAACATGACACAACGCCCAGACACAACGTGCATCACACAGGAGTAGAACCTTGTTAAGATGCCGTCACCGCGGTTCTTCTTGAGTCACGCTCGAGGCCGACATCAGGTTCTGGCTCCGCGTCTGGGTGTGTGTGTGTGTGTGTGTGTTTATTTTTAGCCACCTGGGGGCTGATTCACTCTGCGTGTTTGTGTGTGTTTGTGTGCACACCCAGACATAATGTGCACCTTTGGTGTTTCGGTAAGAATGGAATTTGGAACTCGAAACCAGGTTTCTGGTTCGTTTTTTTGCCGTTTCTCTTGCTGGGTTGGGGCGCGGGGTGTGTGGTGTGTACGGTGTGTGCGAGTGTGTGTGTGTGAGTGCGCGCGGGCGGGCGCGGCCCTGTCTCTTTTGATAGGCAACAGCCCACAGTGTTCCACAAAGGCCTCTTTCTCTGTCCTGCAAGGCCTTGTGGTCTGTGGTTGCTGAGTGTGTATTTTTGCTGTGTGTAAATATTCGTGTGTGTGTGTGTGCGCCTGTTTGTGAGTTGGCACGGCAGGGTTGTTGTCTGCCCTCAGGCTCACTGTGGAGACAGTCTTGATTCCTCAGACACACACTGTCTGTCTCACGTGGCTCCACCCCTCCTGTTTACCGCCCCACCACCACCACCATGCCACTTCCCGCTCCCCTCCGAAATCACGCACACTGCTCTTCATTCAGCCCACTGCTGATTACCCACAATGCACTGCACCATTCGCTTCATACGCGCAGAGTAACAACGCAACGGGAAGCTCACAGCTGCTCACGATCAAACTCCAGAAAGCCGTTCTACAATTCCGTGGATAAAACGCCACAAAAGACCTTTATGGCTTTCATTGCATGCTCTGATGAGATCCTCTGTGTGTGTGTGTGTGTGTGTGTGTGTGTGTGTTGGACATGGTTCAGTGTTGTTTTGAGTCAAACCACAACTCCTCCTGGACTTCAGTAAAGCAAGAAATGGACCAAGTGGGACGGACATTAAAGAGAGAGAGCGCCTAAACCAGAAAAAGATGGTGGAGGATGGTGTGTGTGTGTGTGTGTGTGTGTGTGTGTGTGTGGATGGGGGAGGGCGGCTGGTAAAGGAATATCTGTGGTTTGTGTAAAACTGTTTCTTATTAGGCTGCACGGCTGTAATTGTGGTATTCTAATTGCCAGTTCTTCGTGCTGAAATGAAACAGAGCCGGAGCCGAGAGCTCCGTGCCGCTCCGTTCACTCGCCTCCTCGCTGCTTTCTCTGGTTTATCTCCCCGCTGTGGAACGTTGCCGCGCCGTATCAACTTCCGAACTTCTGGGTCCAGAGCACTGGACCGTTTTCTGTATTTCGAAGGTTCTGGGAGCCGATCATGTCAAGCTTTTGCAAAATCGTTCACATAATTAGTTGTGTAGTTTTTTGTTTTTTTTACAGTAGTCTTTATTAAAATGTATAAGTGTATCGCTGAAGAAATATGGAATTGCTGCCTCTGTACGAACTATCCAGCCCATGTCAACTTCAGATCTCGTGTTAAAATCCTACATGATGTTGTCCGGTTATGTCCTGTTCGACCTGTTCATTGAACAGAAAAGTTTTACTTTTCTCATTACGTTACATTACATTTATGGTTACAGGGACAGTCCCCCCTGGAGACACTCAGGGTTAAGTGTCTTGCTCAGGGACACGAGTGTAGTAAGTGGGGTGTGAACCTGGGTCTTCTCCTGTAGCGATAACCTGTATAGTATTTAATCTTTAGTTTTAGTTTAGTGTGTATATACATATATATTTGTCATTTACAATCTATAAAATTTCCACCTAAATTGTTTCCTCATGAACTCCAAGTTTCCAGGGAATTTAGTTTGAAAGGGATTTTGTGTTTTCTGTCTTTTTGTCATTGTGATCCACAGCAAGCCCAGCACACGTTGTCACGGTGAAATTTGTCCTCCGATTTTTAACCATCACCCTTAGTGAGCAGTGGGCAGCCATGACGGGCGCCCTTGGAGCAGCGTGTGGGGTTCGGGATTTGAACCCGAAATCCGCTTCCTTACCACTGCGCTCGAGGACAGATTTCTCCAACAGACTTCTTCAAAACAGCCTCCAAAACCTCTATAGAGTAGCAGTGGATGTAACGTGACCCCGTGTGTAATGTGTGTGAGAGAGAGAGATGAATACGTCATTATTCCATAAATCTGGGACTTTTATAGATCGGTTAAAACGCCGTCTTTCTGAGGCCCCCACAGGTCCTTGGGGCTTTCATGGTTAAACACAGAGAGAGAAAACCTCACCCAGACCTACCAAGCATCAGACCAGGGGCGGGGTTGGACACTCCAGTCATGGCCGTTGCATCACACCGCCTTTGATGGTTTGATAAAAAGCCGCCTGGCCAGTCGTCCTCATAAACCACTTTAATTCCGACTCGATCATTATTTTCCTCCCGATGCTGTGGGGTGTTTTCTGCCTCCATCGCGCCACCACGACACGCAGCCACACGATGCTAGCGAAGGTGCTGGATGTGTGCTGCTGACTAGACGGGTGTGAAGTGCGTGTGTGGTGCTGCCAATTCATTTGGAAGCGACGTGGGTTCTAATCACGGCCGGGTCTCTTTTTTTTAAACCTTTCCACGAGATAGTGGTGTCCACAAGTAAATTTACACTTACATTTCTCAGACGCCCTTATCCAGAGCACCTTACGATCAGTTGTTACAGGGGCAGTGAAAGTGAAGTGATTGTCATTGTGAAACACTGCAGCACAGCACACGGTGCACACGGTGAAATGTGTCCTCTGCTTTTAACCATCACCCTGAGTGAGCAGTGGGCACCATGACAGGCGCCCGGGGACGGTGCTGTGCTCAGTGGCACCTCAGCAGATCGGGATTCGAACCGTCAACCTTCTGATCACGGGGCCGCTTCCTTAACTGCTAGGCCACCACTGCCCACTAGTTAAGTGTCTTGCTCAGGGACACGATGGTAGTAAGTGGGGTTTGAACCTGGGACTTCTGGTTCATAGGCGAGTGTGTTACCCACTAGGCCAGGGGTGGCAAACCTTTAAGCTCAGAGGCCACATAAGCAACATAAAAACGGCATTAACACTTTTAGTGGGAACTGTGTTGCTGATCAGCCTTCACGTCAGAAAAAAGAAACGGAGAAAGAAATGTTGGATGTAAATAGGTGATCGTTGCATGTTGAGATGTGTGTTATATGGCGGTTAAACACGGTTTAGTGAAGGTGCTGGTAACACACTCGCCTATGAACCAGAAGACCCAGGTTCAAACCCCACTTACTACCATCGTGTCCCTGAGCAGGACACTTAACCCTGAGTGTCTCCAGGGGGGGGACTGTCCCTGTAACTACTGATTGTAAGTCGCTCTGGATAAGGACGTCTGGTAAATGCCGTAAATGTAAAAAATGGGCGTGTTGTACTGTAGACTTCGGCTACCGGCGTGTACAAATAAAAAGCTCTTATTCCAGTCGGAAATATCACCGCGTTATTGAAATGTGCACATCACACTGCTCTTTTACTTTGATACGAATGTTGATTCTAAATGTATTAACAAGTTGTCCCACTCCCCAGACTTTGCTTTCGCCAGACACAATCGCCAGAGTTTAGAGTGAGTTTCAACTACGCACCTCCTCACCATTTTTGCATCTTTCTCGCTGGCTGAAATGCATCATCTCGACCGTTCATTTACCGCGCAAGTCAGTGTAAAAACCTGTCGAGTTGATATCTTCAGTGTCCTCTATTTACCCATCACCCTTGGTGAGCAGCGGGCACCATGACAGGCGCCCGGGGAGCAGTGTGTGGGGACGGTACCTTCATCGAGGGGACCTCAGTGGCACCTCGGAGGCTCGCTTCCTTTCCTGCCAGGCCACCCCTGCGCTAGGCTAACTCCACCAACCCAATGACATTAAATGAAGGTTCTTATCAGGCTTTGTAACGTTCTCTGGTCCTGCTGGTGGATTTTCATGCAGTCCGCCATGCGTCTGTTCCCGTTTCACTTTTACGTTTACCATCTCCCTGAGGACTAGAACCGTGCGCGAAGGTCAGGAAAAACATCTGGGATGGCGAGAGGATGGTATTAAATATTAAAATAATACCCAGAAAATATGCAAAGTTCCATTTACCGTCCCTCCTTTCCCCGCGTGTTTTGCTTGGCGCCGAAAGGTGAGCTTTTCACCCCTCTTCCAGCATAATTAGTGTTTCGCGGTGCTGAGGGGTACAATATACGAAGTCCCGCCGACGTCCTGCCAAAGTCAACTCTGCGTGCAGTTTGTGGAGGAACACTAGAGCGTTTGTAGGCTGTAAACTAGCAGGGAGACGGCGTGCGACGTTCAGAAATGCGGATCCGGGGCCAAGGCATCTGGCCACCGCCTCGCCCGCAGCCCCGCTTCCGTCCAGCCCGCTTGTCTCTCCGGTGTTAATTCTTTCACTTGCCAGTTCCAGCGCCATCGGTCCTGTTCGTGTGTAAGAACTAGTCTGAAGACGATTGCTCTTATGGCTTCTTTAATCGGTGATGAAGTCACTTTCTAATTGTCACTGAACCGTTTTATTAGTGAACACCGTGTCATTCCACTGGAACTCAAGACTTATTGTTGCTGGTAACGTGCCACTCTACATTTATGAAAGAAAGTGAAAGTAAAGTGATTTTCATTGTGATACAATGCAGCACAGCACATGGTGACACGGTTACAAATGTGTCCTCTGCATTTAACCCATCACCCTTGGTGAGCAGTGGGCAGCCACGACAGGCGCCCGGGTAGCAGTGTGTGGGGACGGTGCTTTGCACAGTGGCACCTTGGCGGATCGGGATTCGAACCGGCAACCTTCTGATCATGGGGCCGCTTCCTTAACTAGGCCACTAGACGCTAGGCCACCACTGCCCCCTTATGCAGATATTCCATCATTAACAGGCATTTCCAGCTCCCAGAGTCATGTACATGACAGGAGTTTTCTGTCATGATCCGGTCCGGCAGGGGTTACTCCGGAGTTTCATGTTGGTCCTGTGTAATGTTCCCTGATTGTTATGATTGTATGATTGTATAAAGTTGCCCTGTTCGTGTCTGTTCACCATCGGCTCATTGTTTGGTGATGTTTCCCTTGTCCTGTCTGTTTCGTGACGTTGTGCGTCCTTCTTCCTTGTCATGTCCAGCCATCGTGACATTTTCATATGTTTGATCTTATTTCAAATAGACAAGACCATTGATTTCCTAAACTTTTGGATGGTTCTGAATGTTGTTGTTAAAAACATAATTTTTAATACATAATATGATCATATACATGAAATGAAAAGCAGGAATATACAGTCTGTGGCCATGTTGACGAGGAACAGCTAAATCGTCACGCAAAATAAATCTGACGCGTCGTCCCTGGAGCGATGATTGGTGGTGATATTTCGCCGTTTATCACTCCCACTCGCGAATGAATTCGCACGCTTGATCCGTTATCACGTATGTTATGATGTCTGTGTGAAAGCTGAAAAATGGCCGCATGGTGCTTTTCACAGACAGTTAGTTACGTGCAATTAAACGCTGCTGTTTTCACTGTGAATATGTTATCATAGCGATGTGACGTTACAGTACAAAAATAAATAAATAGAGCCTGTTTATCGTAATTGCTATAAAACCAGGCAGCTCCATCTGGTGGTGATTCCGTATATGACACTGATGATTCTGTTGGTGCATCTTAGAGTCAGTAATCATCAGGAAGAATGTCCAATTATCGATGTATGAAAAGGTCATCAATCCCAGGAACCCTCAGGGATGCGAGAAGCACAGGACCCAGCGGTAGCTTCACCTGCCTTTGACCCCATTGCAGTAAGAGCAGCGACTAAATAAATATGGCAGGACGAGTCCTTGTTTGGCCCAGCTGCTCGCATGTCAGCATTTCAGCAGTAAAAACATCCAGTGCAACTCAATACCTCGTGTCTCTACATTCTTCTCTTATCCCTCCGGCGCGGCTCTGCTGTTATTCTTTCCCGGGATTCGTCCTGGAAAGCCTATTCCGCAGTTGTTTATTTTCACTGGGAAGCTAAGTATATGCTAATGAAGTCCATCCTAATTTGGCTTGGCGGTGATCTGCATCTCTGGGTTTTTGGGGGTCGGTAGGAACCTGAAAGCCTCTAAGCGGAGGTGTGCTCTTGCGTAACAGTCTAGACTCGCAGGTCACCGAAGGCCAGGCTGCGTCTGCCGGGGACATCTATTGTAAACATATGGACCCTCCCCATCGGCCCCTGCTCCCCCCGCGAATCCCAGAACCGCCGCACTGTTCCAGCATAAATCTCGCTCGTCCTGGCCCCGGTTCCCCGCAGCGCGTCCCTTCACACTCGTCCGTTGGATGCTTGATATTCTGGAACTCTGGCCAGGCCAGTGCGGAGTGGAGAACAGCTGAAAAGTTGTAATATCCGCTGCTCGATCTCTCCTGTCCTCCGCGATTGATACGTTCGGAGTGTTTCCGATGGCAATGAATCGTATAATCGATGCATCGTGATGCAGACGTGGGCGATTCTGTGCCGATGCAGTGTGGATCATAATCGATTGCTTGGTGATTTTCTGGCGGCGGTATAAAAATTCAGCTTCGTCCACACGGATGTTCGAAATGAACTCCCTCTGAACGCCAGACGCATTTTGCTGCACATTGAAGCTGCGTTTGATTGGCGGCAAACGCCACCAAAACGCCTGGTTCAGTCATCCGTGTGAACGTATTTTAAACAAGTAACGTATTAAAATTGATGGGATACTTGGAATGGTGAGACCAGTGAAGGATCACACCTCTACCACAGACTCGGTCCTCCCAGGTCAACCTCGGGTCAACCTTGTAAATACTCCAAACCTATCAACAAAAAAAAAGTGAAGTGATTGTCACTTGGCAACACAACACACGGTGCACACAGTGAAATTTGTCCTCTGCATTTAACCCATCACCCTGAGTGAGCAGTGGGCAGCCATGACAGGCGTCCGGGGAGCAGTGTGTGGGGATGGTGCTTTGCTCAGTGGCACCTCAGTGGTACCTTGGCGGATCGGGATTCGAACCGGCAACCTTCCAATTACAGGGCCACTTCCTTAACCACTAGGGCCACCACTGCCCCACAACAAATACACCTTTCGTCCCTGGGTGGGCATGAACCACCAACCTTTCGGTTAACAGCCGAACGCGCTAACTGATTGCGCCACAGAGACCGTATCAATCGTGGAGGACAGGAGAGATCGAGCAGCGGATATTAAAACTTTTCATCTGTTCGGAGTGGACGAGTGTGAAGGGACACGTTGTGATGATCGAAACGAACGGCAGACGCATTTTGCTACACATTGAAGCTGCATTTGATTGGCTGCGAACGCCACCAAAACACCTGGTGTGAACGTATTTTAAACAAGTAACGTATTAAAATTGATGGGATACTTGGAATGGTGAGACCAGTGAAGGATCACACCTCTACCACAGACTCTGTCCTTTTTTTTCGGTCCTCCCAGGTCAACCTCGGGCCTGGTCCACCCCACTGCACCCCGCATCAGATGGCCCGCCGGAGAGCGCCGGCCTGCTCCGGAACGGCGCCAAGCCACATGCGCACCAGCTGCCGTCCAACGGCGTGAAGAACGCCGACTCCCTCTCCAGAGCCGCCTCCTCCGCCTCTTCCCCGTCCCCGGCCCGGAAGGGTCCCAAGAAGCTGCAGTCCAACCCCTCCATCAACAGCCAGGCCAGCAAGAGGAGCAAAGGCAGCTCGCGCTCCAACAGCTCACAGATCCCAGCGGGGGCGCAGGACGGTGAGTAGCTGGCGCGCAGGGCAGCAGTTAGTTACACCTCGTTTACCTCCGACCTGTGTAAGGTCGCGGGGTCGTGTGACCGGCCGCCGCTGAGCCATGGTGACGAGGAACAGCTGGATCGTCACGCAAAATAAATCTGACGCGTCGTCCCTGGAGCGATGATTGGTGGTGATATTTCGCCGTTTATCACTCCCACTCGCGAATGAATTCGCACGCTTGATCCGTTATCACGTATGTTATGATGTCTGTGTGAAAGCTGAAAAATGGGCGCATGGTGCTTTTCACAGACAGTTACAGTTACGTGCAATTAAACGCTGCTGTTTTCACTGTGAATATGTTGTCATAGCGATGTGACGTTACAGTACAAAAATAAATAAATAGAGCCTGTCACAACCATCTGGCATGGCGAGGCAGGTGACCGGAGATGATGACGAGATGACGGAGAAGGACGCATTTGCACGACGTCACGATACAGTGGGTTAATTTGTGAAGAACAGGACAGGTTCAAATCCCACTTACTACCATTGTGTCCCTGAGCAAGACACTTAGCCCTCAGTGTCTCCAGGGGGGACTGTCCCTGTAACTACTGACTTTAAGTCGCTCTGGATAAGGCCGTCTGGTAAATACTGTAAATGTAAATGTAAATTACACAGGACTAACGTGAAACTCTGGTCCGGATCCCAGACCGGAGTAACCCCTTCCAGACCGGATCATGACAGGACCCTCCCTCCTAGGCACGACACCCGGCGTGCCCGCCAAAGCAGTCCACAAAGGAGGGAAGAAAGTCCATACACGGAGTCTTTACGAACATGAGTGGAAGATGAGACGAGATGAGAAGAGAAGATGAACAGCTGAACAGCTCCAGTCAATTTCCATCTCACCCCGCTGAATGGCCGCTTCTCACCATCAATGCCACCAGACATGGAACTGTGAGGCAGGCATCAGAAGATGCGGAAGATGAAGCCAACTTTGGCCAGGGACAAGCCAGGGACAAGGAAGCTGGTGGCGTCCTCCCGGCGAGCCGCGGCTCCTTTGATCTCAGCGGGGCGGCGTCGGCTGCGTCCAAATGCAGATGCAGGTTGTGACAGATTCACCGCTATCAAATCCAAAATAGTTCTTCCAGGAATTCTGTATGCATGCAAGGAAATCTGGATGTTGGGGGGTGTAATGTGGCGTTAATCGGTCGGAGCCGAACGATGTTGGCGGTCCGGTGGAGGCTTTGAAGAGCCGGTATGACAGGAATGCAGGAACAGGGTCCGGGTGAGACTGCTGCCTACTGTGCATTCTGATCAGGCATTTACATTTACAGTATTTATCAGACGCCCGTATCCAGAGCGACTTACAGTCAGTAGTTACAGGGACAGTCCCCCCTGGAGACACTCAGGGTTAAGTGTCTTGCTCAGGGACACGATGGTAGTAAGTGGGATTTGAACCTGGGTCTTCTGGTTCATAGTCGAGTGTGTTACCCGCTAGGGTACTACCACCCATGATAAAACACCTTTTTTACTTCCGAAAACTCCAATTGTGTTTCACTGGCAACAAAAGACATAGACCCGAAGCTCCAGGAATCCCAGACTGGGGCTGAAAGGCAGGAGATCCGTGTAATGCATGTTCTTCTGTGCGTTAACTGTGATTGTGTGCGTTGTTGGTGCTCCCGCCGCAGACTGCTGCGTCCACTGCATCCTGGCCTGCCTGTTCTGCGAGTTCCTGACGCTGTGCAACATCGTGCTGGACTGCGCCACCTGCGGCTCCTGCACCTCCGACAGCTCCTGCTTCTGCTGCTGCTGCGGCTCGGAGGAGTGCGGCGACTGCGACCTGCCGTGCGACATGGACTGCGGCATCATCGACGCCTGCTGCGAGTCGGCCGACTGCCTGGAGATCTGCATGGAGTGCTGCGGACTCTGCTTCTCCTCGTGAAGCGCTAGCACCCGTTTTAGCACCCGTAGGAGTGGGTGCTGGGTTTGTGTGCCGCACTGTTCTATAGTAGGAGCGCTAGTTAGCCGTAGCCGGCGTAGCTTGTCTTCCAGCAACGTGCACGACTTTGCTGCAGGTGACGGGGAGCCGCGACTAAAGAACGCTTCTCTCACACTTTATATATGTGAAAAGCTGTTGCCACCGGTGCGTGTCAGCACTCGAAATCCTGTGATGCTTTAGGGCTTATCGTCGCTGGATATATGAATTATTCAGCACTTTCTGCAGCACTGGGCGCGAGGTGGGAAGCAGCGTTGTAGTTCAGTATTACAACCGAAACAGGGCTGCACAATGACAACAAAACGTAGCTGATACACAATCACGATCAATGGTGCCTTTTTTGTCTTAAATTGAAGGTGCTATGTGTAGTATTGGCCCCATGTTGGAATTAAGCACTTCGCCCACTAGAGGGCAGAATGAAAGGAGAGTGTTTGAATACGTGAATAAGGATCGACTTGATGTGACAGTAGCTTACCGCCACCTCTAGTGGTCCACTGCGGTATTGCAGACAGGGTCGGCTAGCTGCTAGCTGACTGAAGCTGAGGCTGACTTCAGTACATATGTGAGTCAATGTAAACCTCGCAATTTTAAAAATAAAGTTCTTACACATAGCACCTTTAAACCCTACGTGTTTTAAGTGGACACAAGTTTTACTTTTGATGTACAGATATACAGATAAAAAAATGTGACTGATGAGCTTTTTTAATCTAATCGAATGTCACTGATGCAATATCCAATATTTGCTGGGTATTTCTGGGGCTAAATAATGGACATTTTAATTAAAAGATAAGAACTTTTCATCGAATGTTAACAAGTAAAAATGGTCACTTAGAAATATTAAAATGAATATTAGATTTTCCAATATTTTTCAATGGATGAGAACCATATTGGTTACAAGAGAGCAGAAACCAAAAAAAGACCATATTTTGATGTAACTTTGTGTGTTGATTTAACTTTGATACCTTTAATCACATGGATGACAGGACACATTGTGAACAATATTTTTTATTTTACTCAAAAACATGGAAAAGCTGTAAAATGGTTAAGAATTAATTCCACTGGTTCATATGTTTGATGAATACGTAACTGACTGTGCAGTCCTGCATCTGAACATTTTTCCTGCTTTACACACGTCTCAGATTTAAGTTCTTAAGAAATGCTGGAAACGAAATGTCGTGTACGTTTACAGTCTGAGCGAATGGCTGATGCACAGAATATTTGAACTGTACGTGACATAAAAGATGATTTTTCCCATTATGGCATCATACGTGGTTCTGTGCTGTAAATCCAATCGCTTTCTTCACATCTGAAGACTACTACAGGCTCGGCCCAATGTTTTCTGAACCTGTTCTGCTGCACACAGGTAACTGGTGAGATTATATCTGACGTAATAAATTCAGCCGCCTGTTTCTGCGAGGGGGACCGCTGTACACCACAGAACCTTGGACACCACACATTTCAGGTTGATGCCAAGCGTGCATTCGTCTGAAATCGAATGATGCACAACTCGAATGATGTTCCTCTGAACACCACCACTTGGGTCCGGTTTGGGTGATCAGACTGTTGTACATTTTGGGATCTGATATTGAAGTACCCTTTCACTGGTTTTTAATATGATTTTTTAAAAAAGTGTATTAATCAGTAACCAAGCTATTAAATATCGATCCTGTCGGTCGTAGCTGCGATGCTGACATGGCTGTAGAGCCCTCATTCTCTGGGTTTTTGTTCAGCTGGAATTGTTTTACTCTAAACTGCTGGCAGCAACGGTTGCAACGCCTTGTGATTTCCCATGATGCAATCTGTGAGAAATCCGAGCAGAGCACTGTGGTTGTGAGTGCACTGGGTGCGCGGCGTCTTTTGGCACAGTCCGTGCTTATATGCATCACCCTAATTCTAATCTATAGTTCTTCTATTCAATTAAACAGCAAAGAGCGTGTGTCAATTTAAAACATGTGGAACAAAAGCCCTTTTTTAATAAGATAACCTAATAATGCACATTTCATGCAGTTTATATATATACATAAATATACACAAACATATAGATGTGTGTGTGTGTGTGTATATATGTATCTATGTTTTAATAGCTTGCAGAAACCGAAGCATCATTTTACTTTACATTACTCAGTTATGGGGAACGATACTCTCAGCCCATAACGGTCCTGCTGAGATCCATCTCTGCTCAGGTCAGGCCTTTTACACACGAGGACCACTGTCTCCATCCCTGGACTGGGGTTGGGTCCCGGTGGAACTGCTTTAAAGCATATAAACACACACACTGTCACAGTCACACGTATTGTCTCCGGCATTAATACATTTACATGTCTTTATATCATCCAGAAATTCATATTCTCGCCGCTGAGGAACAGGGGACGAGTGGCTTTTGAATATTAACGGTGAGACGACAAAGTCTGCATTTTAACGGAGGTGAACGGGGTCGTCAGCTGTGATGAAAATCGTGAACTGATATCCTTGACATCAAAGCAGAGTCGTATTCATCTGGAAGCTGAATTATAATTTTTTTTTTTCTTTTCAGCTTCTCTGGCGCGGTTAGAAAGCCTCCACCGGCTCCGGTCTTTGTTTTATTGATGCAGAGGTCAGCAGTGGGCAGGGCTGGCCACAAAAAAAGGCTTTTCACCAAACGCCCACTGAACGTGACCCTGGAGGAAGCTACAAGTTTAAAGATAAGGGGCTTTTCTCTGAGGGACTGGGGAGGAACTTTCTTAAAACGAGGCTGACATAAAAATGGGACAGGGACGCCACAGGGGTGCGTGCTGGTCTGTGTGTTCGTTTTCACCAGATCTCAGGAAAACACAACTTGTCATGTACTCGTGCGATCTCGTCCGTCTAATGTTCTTCATCGGCTGTTAGGTGTCTGTGTTCTGCAGGAACCTGAGGAACATGCGTTCAGTATGATGTGATGAGCGATCTGACCCCAAAAATGACTCACCCGCAACTGAACCCCACGAGCCATAATTGTCCCCATATCACATCACCCGTCTCAACACCACAGTCTCATGCACCAACCGGAAAACACAAAAAAAACAAAAACAAAAGGGCTGTTACCCACAAGGCCTGTGTTCTGAGACAGAACGTCCCCGACTGCAGCACAGAGCAAAAAACACGGACGAAATGCAGAAGCACGACTGATCTTCCACCTTCCCAAGTTCTCCCACACCGCCCCTCTGCTACGTTCCCCGCACTGGCTCCCAGTAGCTGCATGCATCAGGTTCAATATACTGATGCTGGCCTACAAAGCCAAACATGGAGTAGCACCATCCTACCTCACAGCCCTTATTACACCTCGCACTGCACCTCGTATACTCCGAGCCTCCAGTACTGCTCGCCTGGTCCCTCCATCTCTGAAGGTAAAAGGAAGACGCTCATCTAGACTCTTCTCCGTCTTGGCCCCTCGGTGGTGGAATGAACTTCCAGCTCAGTCACTGAGCACCTTCACACGGCAGCTCAAGACCTTCCTCTTTAGAGAAGATTTAGATGAACTTGTAACCTTCTTCTTGTCTGACTTCTGTATAGAAACTACAACAGAGTGAATAAAAAGATTGTATTCATAGTTGGGGGTCCTAGTGAACCAGAACTGATCACTTCATCCATGGTAACATGGAAGCACGTTGTAAGTCGCTCTGGAACAGGGCGTCTGCCAAATGCCTTAAATGTAAATGAAATGAACGGCTCCTGCCCGCCTGCCACTCTGCCAGAGTCCTGGGACGTTCTGAGAAGGAGCAACGCCGCCTCTAGGCACTCCCTTCCGAGCTCTGAATTTGTAGCATGTGCAACTCTCAAGAAATTGCATGATGTTTGCTGTCATGGAGCATCAATATGAAGCTTCAAACAAAAGCAGAAATGCACGAAACAAGATGTTAATGCCTGGAATGAGTGCAGTTGCTGTCGAGATTTGACATCAGCTACAGTTCCTGTCCGGCGTGCCAACCTTCTCTGAAAAAGGCAAAACGCTTTTAGCCTTCGCGGAACAAATTTACAAGCAGCAAACCGTACGGAAAGTCAGACGGAGGAAGAAACGTCGCCATTCGCTGCACACCCATTCACTGCACTCGCACTAGTGGCTCGGTCTTCTGTTCACGAGCTAACGTGTCCTGTTTTTCCACAAGCAAAACTGTCACGCTCCCTTTACGGCTTTGGGATTGCTAAGTGTGTTTCACGTCTTTTTTTTTTTACGCTTCTCAAACTCTGTGGGTTGCTGCATGATGAGAATAAAATTTTATTATGTCCCACATGCAGTGAATCCTGCGCAAGCGACTCCCTGCGCACCTGGGTTGTGTTCATGCTTATTTACGAGAATAAATGTATTTTATTCCATCATTCGCCAGCTTTATCCTGGTCTGTATTGTCTCGTGTCCGCGTCTGCGCACCTGGCAGAATTGTCCATGTGAACATGCGCATGTACGTGGGCTTTCTGTGGCGTGGACCTTCAGCACCTTCTCACCATGCCGATTTTTCAGTGGCCAACATCGGAGAATAATGCAACTTATTGAGAATTTCATATTAGCCAAATTCATCTTTTCCCGCTTGCGCGCAAACTAGAGACCAGTAGAGGCCCAAGATGACGGCGGGTTCAGACGTGTCATTTGAGAAAATGACGATTTCATTAATGAGTTGGTTTCCATCCGCTATTATTTTCGGGCGGCGCCACGTCTCCTCGGCCTTTTTAACGTGCACGATCATCATACATCTTCATAGATGCATGACAGAAAGATTAATCAACCTATCAAAATAGCCGTGGTGTGAGACGGATTGCGGAATAATGAATCAATTGATGAATTCCCAGATATGCCCCCCCCCCCCCCCCCCCAGCAGGTTTTAATTGAAGTTCGGCCATTGGACAATGGCGCCGTGCGACTGGCTGCACAATACAGACGTGTTGGGGCGGGGCGGGGGCATAATGGCGGCTGCAGATGACGAGAGAGACATTATTTCAGCGGGAGCAGCACTGCGGAGAGAACTGAAAAGCCGGGTCGGAGTGCTGGACGTGCCGAGCGGGAGGTTCTGGACGGACGCCGCCGGAGGGGACTGCGTCCGATAATTGCCCGTCCCCCGTGTTGATTCCGTTCGGTCGCAGCATCCTGCAATTAATGACCATTCCCAGCCCTTCAGCTTCTTATTTAATCAAAGATGAGCAAGGCAAACAGACAGAAGGGAAATCAAAGGGAAAAATGAAAAGATGCCGCAGATAGTCCCGGCGTTCCGGCAAGTCCTTATTAATAACGGCCTAACAAGCAGCCGGTTGTGGGAAGGTGTCCCTTTTAATTACGCTTGTGCCCGTCTGGCCAGACAGTCTGAGTTCGTCCTGTCTGGGATGGGAATACTGCCCGGCACATGATGTCGAGTCTTCTCGGTTACGGGGACTAAATGCATTTTTCGGTCCGTTTTGTTGAAAATAAAGTGCCGTGCTTGTACGGGAACTTGTCTCCGTTCTTACCGGCCGCAGTTTGGGGGGTGGCCTAGCGGTTAAGGAAGCGCCCCCATAATCAGAAGGTTGCCGGTTCGAATCCCGATCCGCCAAGGTGCCACTGAGGTGCCACCGAGCAAAGCACCGTCCCCACACACTGCTCCCCGGGCGCCTGTCATGGCCGCCCACTGCTCACTCAGGGTGATGGGTTAAATGCAGAGGACAAATTTCACTGTGTGCACCGTGTGCTGTGCTGCTGTGTATCACATGTGACAATCACCAAGTTTTAATGGCATCACGTCGGTAGGTGAGCGTGACGGGAGGTTGCCAGGTTCCTGGAGAAGGTCAGGCTGCGCGGCCCTGGCTGGCTTTCATCGCGGTGGGTGGGAAACTCCCGGCGTGATCGCGTCTGCCGAGCGGTTTCCGCTCTGCGAGGTGTGCGAGTGCGTGCGTGATACAGTTCAATTGTAAATGGCCACGCTGTGTTTAAGGCTCCATGTCGGCTGCATCGATGCCAAACCCCTCGAGCCGTTCAGGGTGTGTGGCGGAGCCTGCGTGTTGCCGGTTGTGTCTTGTCTACGTTGATGATTAACAGTCCCATTTAAAACGGTTATTTCTTCCATTCCTCCAGCCCTCTTAGGTAAAATGTGGAAGTACGGATCCGATGTGGACGCCCTGCCATGTTCTAAAGCTCTTCTCATGACCTCTCCACACCTTCAAACAGTCCGAATCCAACCTCCACGTCCGCTCGGAGACTAGTTGGCAGTGGGTGAAGGTTGCACGCTGCAGGTCCCGGTTGATGCGCTCTTCTGCGTGGCGCTGCCGATCTGCGTTTCGCCGGAACGCGAGGCCAGAATTAGTCACCCCGGTTTGTGTTCCGTTCTCCCGTCCTCTCGGCTAAATGTCAGATGAGTGTTGTTTCGAGCTCCACCCATCTGCGTGTGCTGGTTCCTCCGTCCGAGACTCGGTGACTCACGGTAACCTTTCAAAAAAAAAAAAAAAACCCATAAAACCAGACAAGATGGAGGAGGGTCTGACTGTCCTGTCCAACGGGCCTCCAAACCAGAGCTCCAGCCTACGTGCACTCATTCCTGGTTTAAAATGCCCGGGGCTGAACCAACACCCATGCTCACTGGTGCCACGTCGCCGCATGTTGCCCATTTCCTTCAGCCTCGTGCATCCGCTCCAGAATGGGCGAAGTGTGAATTCTGAAAAGTTCTTTTCCGTAAACGGTGAGGCGGTAAAGTGTGTGTGTGTGTGTGTGTGTGTGTGTGTGTGTGTGTGTGTTTGCACAGCTTTCAGCTGATTGGTTGCAGATCATGCAGTTGAGTTGAGCGTGCATTTATGTGCTGTGCGCTGTGACGTTGTACCGCCCCAGAGATCCATGGGAACACGGTGATCAGACCGTCCACCGGGGCCATTCGGGAAGTGGCACCTCGTTTCCCCCGCGCCCTGAAACTTGAGCATCCTGCACCACGGGGAGCCCCAGAAGCATAAACCAGTAGACTGACTCCAGCTGACCCCGAAACCCCAGACCCTGCCTGTCTCATTTTTATTCTCCCCGCACACGCCACGCATGGCGATCATTTGTGTGTCCAGACCTCTACACCGTGCCTCCATGCTGCAGGACTGACGTTCAGCTCCAGAAATTGGGACCCCAGTTCACATCCGCCTGCTGCTTTTGGGACCAGAAATGTAATATCATTTTTTTATTAAAAATGCCGAACTTTAGAAACCTTGCTCTCTCCTGAAATGCTAGCGTTGACCCTGCTGAATTATTACAGCCAAAGAATGTGTTAAATTTAATGTTATGTGTGCAAAAAAAAATAGTGTGTCATTAGCCTGTTTTCTATATCATTATGAAGGTAATTAATTAGATGAAAGGCTTCAGAACACTAGAACAGAACAAAAAGTCAATTAAATACATTTCTTTTTTAATCCTTGGTGACAGCTTTTAAAACTGATATTGATTATTAGGAAATATAAAAATTCATTAGTTGGTTTAACTCAATGATACACTGGCTGCTTCTTTAGGAAAATAACACCCGTTCATGTTTGTTTGTACGTTATTTCCATTTTTTGACCATTTTAACTAAAAGGGTTCCTGCATGGCGACGTGTCCTTGTCTCGGTGCTCGTTGCCGCCCGTGGCTGTCGGTGTGAAAGTGTGCCAGGCGCCCGGGGAACAGGGCACTGGGGCTTTTCTTAAGTTAGTTCCACTAGAGACGCTGCTCGGTCCTAACTGGATTCCCTGAGAGTTGATGATTGCAAAGCTTTCACCTCCATTTGTGGAAGGGCAAGGCGCCCGATGTGCCTGGGTGTCCGGGGGGAATCGAGCTTCTCTTCCGTCTCGGCGGATCCACCACCCGAGAGAGGGAGTGAGAGTGAGTGCTAGATGATGTCAAAAGATTATTATTGGATACTCTGTTTGGCTCTTCTTCCTAATAACTTTCAGACACAGAGGCGGGTGACAAATTAAAGGGAGAAAAGTTAATAAACTGGTTTCGGGGGCAAATTGCTTCACGGTTTGGTGGCACTTGTTCGCCTGGAGCAGCGGTTCTCCAGCACGGTTTCAGGTTTTCAAGCCCCACGAGACGGAGACACTGAGCCGAGGTCCGTGTTTTCCAGCTGTTGGCAAAGGAACTAACATGTCACCCACCTACTGATCACAGGCCACGTACCCGCATTAAAAACCCAGCGTTATGCTCATTTATCATTTAATCTGCATGTTGTGTGATTTTACCATAATATACTCTACTGTTAATAAATGTTTATTATACTCGAGATCCAACCCCTACTTCTTTAATACGTTTAAAGATATAGATACGTCATTTGCAGGCAGAGATGGGTAGAGTAGCCACTATGAGTTACTCCAAATTAATAACATTCAAGTACAAGTGAAAAGTAGTCATCCAAAAAAGTAAGATTACAAAACTACTGAGGAACTGTTGAAGTATATCTAATTTATTTTTTAGGAACAATGAATTCGGACAGAAAAACTATAAATTTCCTAATAATAATAATAATAGTAATATTAACTTATTAAAGTCCAATTTGTAGTAATTAATGGACTAAATTTGAGTGTAAAAGCAATCTTATATATGCTAATTATATATGTTTGATTTGGTTTTGGCCCTGGTGACAGTCGCATCTGCCATTTTTCATTCTGTGTCTGTGCGGTGTGTTGAGTTTGTGCCGCTATGCCAGTTTGTGTGGTCATGTGACTGCATGGCTACGTCTGATTGGTGAAACGATGTCATGTGCTTATTGTCGCTACGTAAGATCAGGTGAAATATAGTCAAGCGTTTGATCTAGTGGCGTAAAAATAAAGCATGTAAATGGTTTAAAAAGTGACCAGTCAAGCGTAGCAAAGTGAGGGTTGAGTTTCTAATTCACAAATGTACTCAAAAGTAAGAAGTATGGCGTCTAAAACCTGCTCTTTTTCAAAAAGCTACTCAAGTTGACGTGACGTAGTGAACGTAACTTGTTACTTCGCAGCCCTGTGTGCAGGTCAGCGTAATTAATGCCGTTTTAGGGATTCCGCGTCGTTGTTGGGAACTCGATTGTGCCGATGAGGCCGTCTTTTCCCCCTCTGGCTCGTGTTTATGGGCCGTTTCAGCAGCCGGGAGCTGCAATTCTGAAGACAGCCGGCCCGCGGCTGCAAATTGGCCAGTGCGGGCCTGACTTTACTTTTTAATGAGGCCTGCGTGATTGTAGGTGTCGAGACTCTTGAAAGGTAAGGCGCTGTGTGACAAACCCACCACCCCTGCTCGCCGACTCTTGGTTCAGCCTGAATGGCTTTGTGATGCGGTGCGCCTGACTGTGTAGTACAGAGGAATTACTTTGTCTTATCTTCCAGTGGACAGAAGTGACCTTGTGGAGGAATGAGAAAGGCAATTAATACAGCAATCACTTGTGCGGCTCTGAGAGTGCTTCGCTGAGTGCCAGCGGTTAACCTTTTCAGCGCCGCTACCCAGCATTCCTCCAGTTTATCACTGCAGCACGGCGCCATCGTATCGCTTTTCCCGTTTTTTTTTATTGTGCGTCAAGGTCCATTTCGTTGTTGAGTTGTTGTTGCTGTGAAAAATCAGTATAAGACTGTAACGTGGATCCACTTGAGGTGAGAAATCATCGGATTCCCTACTTTTTAATATATATATATATATATATACACGCACACACACGCACACACACACCTATATATATATATATACACCTGCAGCTCAGACATTAGTTATTATTATTTTATTATGTGCTTTAGTTAGCAGAAGCGGGATGTTATCAATACGCTGGAATCAACATGATTAAAAAAAATTACATATTTAATGGTAACTAGTTTTCCTGAGCATTCAGAGAACATCTTTCTCCTGGGCCACAGAGGCGTGTAATATATGAGAATCAGTCCATGAGAGGAAGTGAAATATCATTACAGGATCCTGGTATTTGACTTTTTTCCATTTTTATATCTGTATTTATTATTGATAAAATTGTCATTTAGGCATGTCTGGCCATGAATGATGTTTTAAGAAAAGAAAAGAATGACATATGAAGAGACCAAAGTTTTATATATATATAGTTGTGGTCTGTATTCATTTGCATTTACAGCAGACGTCCACAACTCAGAACAGAACTCCAAACCACGGTTCTGGTTCTGACCACCTCACCAGGATCCAAGATGGCTGGCAGGGGCAGCGTTTGGTTTATTTGTGTGATTTCTCACCATTGATGCTTCTTCGGAGATCCTTGTCAGTTTGACCATGACACGCCGCGATGTACCGTCGCTGGGCATGCGCCTCGGAGCTGCAGAACTTCCTCTGAACAAAATAAGGAGTTATGAGTGAGAGAGAGTGCTCGCTAACGCACTCCAACGCACACACACACACACACACACACACACACACACACACACACGCTGTCTTGCTGAAGAGTGTGAGACCCAGGGCCAATTATCCAGCCCACACTGGCGCTTTAATTTTATGCAACGTATGGATCCTGCTGCGCGGCGCGCCAGGCGGACACCCGTGGCTCGTCTGGATGATTGCAATTAAAGGCGATTCCGATTCCTGTTTGGGGGTGCAGTGGGTGTCGGCAGGCCTGCGGCTCGCCGCGCGGCTTAATCAGCGGCCGTGGAGGACGGCCGCATTTCGCCCCTCGCTCTCCCGTCTTTTAATTGGCCGGCTCGGAGACAGGGGCTGCAGCTCCCGCAGAGCGGCCGTGCGGGAATGTTGGGGGTGGGGACAGTCACCGCGGCGACGTTGCGGCCTGCACCTGTCACGGCGGAGGAATCGCACGCTCCGGCGCACGGAACCGGAGGTCACCGGGGTCACCGGGGCCACTGTGGCCGTACAGGCCAGCGGCGCAGGGGCAGTGCGCCCCCTGGTGGACAGCAGCGGGCGGCGCCGGCCCTCTCCGCTTTCCGGCCGCTCCGTAATTAACGCTCTTAATTCAGCCTGGATGAGATAATTAAATAACTCATTAATTAGGGGGCGTGTGCAGCTGCTTCCGATCCCTCTGTTCCGTGCAGCGAGTCCCCAATATATCTACACACACGCACGTACCACTCTACTCACACCAAGCCTTTTAATTTGATGCCCTGAGCCGATATCCTCGCGTTTCACTTCGTTTCTGCCACTTTATTTCAACGTAAATCCAACTTGATCAAGTTAAGCCGACGTGGCTGAGACTCCAAATCAAAGTTTCATCCAACAATAGCAGAAGTTGGGGTATGGCGAGATTCCGTCTCGAGCCAGTTATGAATTTCTTCGAGTTATTACAGAATACGAGTTCATCTAATATGAAAAGTGGTATTGGCACTTAAACACGATTGGAGTACGGCCCTTTTGGGTCAGTTTGGGCTGAAGAAGCATGTAAATGGCCGATGCAGGGCTCCTTGCAGGAACTAAAATGATGAGACCCATTGTCTGGCCCCGTAATAAAGCCAAGGGACCATCAGTCGGTAAAAATGTAATAATTATAAAAAAAAAAAGACCCCGTTTTTTTTTTTTTTTTTTTTAATAGGCGTCTTTTGCTTTCACTCTTTCATTTTTTTCCTCCTACTTCAAGAGCGATCTCATCTCGGGCCCCGAAGAGAATATTGCCACCGTCAGCAGCAGCAGACATTAAAAGATGAATATGTGGGACAGAGAAAAGAGAGAGCGAACGGGGTGAACAGTGACAAAGATGTTTTAATCACAGTTATTTCCGCCCGCGTTAAGGCGGCGCCGGGCCCTCGGCCGGGGGCCACGTGATTGAACAGCCCCCCGCACCTTTACACAAAAGCCCCCGTCGCTTCCGCCGCGGCTTCATTTTAAAGACTCCTTTAGCCGTAATCATTTTCGTATAATTCACTTTCATACAATTCTTTCTCCTAATCATTATCAGGCCCACTAACGTCTTAATGACTTCATAAATTTCAGCTATAAAAAGTAATGGAGAAAGACAAATGAGATAATTAGGAATAAATCTTAGCGCAGGCCCATTTATCAAAACATCGAGAGGCACTGAATATTCAAAATCATTAGGCCCTGTATGTAATTAACAAAGCCCCTCAGTTATGAAGGAAACCTGTTTCCAAAGATATTAAGATCCAAAAGGCTCCATGTTATTAAATTGACCGATGAATCTACTCCGTATAATATGATGTGGATTATTAGGATCCTTTTTAATTAAAAAGTGTGTTAGATTTTTATTTTTTTTTCCTCTCACGCGCTCTCTGTCTCTCCTTTTTTTTTTTTTTTTTTTTTTAACGCTTTAATGGAAAGTTGAATCCGTCTGTTCGGAGCCGAGTTCTAATGGACAGAAACCCGCCGCTCCCGTCTCAATGTTTTATCCTCGGCGCGCCGGCGAGCTGCATATTTTAACTTAACACACTTTTAATTCCTATTATCTTAAAAGTACGTATATTGGAAGTGATTTGCTACGATCGGCTGAAGCGAGAGACGGAATTGTATTAAATGCCTCTGAAATGCGAGTGCTTTATTTCTCTTTAATGTCCCTTCCTGTTTTACTCTGACTTCAGGTCCTCGTACTTTGCACACGTTTGCATGGGTTTCCATCTGAATATTTTTCCACACACTTCACCTCATGTTCATCTGAGTGAACATTAGGGACGACCTTCGCCTCGCCGCTCGGCCTCATCACCTCGCCAGTCAGCGGTGGCGTGTAATGGCGGCGCGGTGGGTGCCCACCTCGTCTGATTAATGATTAATTGCGCCGCATGAACGCGCCCCTCCTTTGTTTGGCGGCGCTCGGGCCTGCGGGCCGTGACAAGGCTGCGCCGCGGGCCGCGCCTGGACGCCTGGATCGGCAGCGAAGTGATATTTCATCAGCGGCCGCCATCTCCCCCCATCAGATTGCGGCCGCTTATCAGCAGAACACACAACAGCCCGTCATTAAGGCGTTAATTGAAAAAGTGTAATTAATCCGGCCGCCCTGGCTCGCTGGAGCCCCGCCAGCTTCGGGGGTCCGCGACTCAACACTGCCCCCTGTGGGCGGCCCTGCACCCTCCCCCTGCACAGGGGGGCTCGGCGAGGAGGCGGCGTCGCCTCCCGCAGACTCTCGGAGTCAAAAGGCGGGCAGATTGACACCCAAAACCGGCTGCAATTACCCCCTTGGCGAAAGCCATTGTGCCTCTTGTCTCGGCGTCACCTCCATTGTGACGATGTACTGTAAGCAATCGTTTCTTCCCCCCCGCTAACATGCGTACAAATAACCCCAGATGAGTTTGATAGAGGGCCGTTTAGCATATTTCTTTCATGTGGCCGTCAGCTGGTGAGCACCCCCCCGGGGGCCCGGGGTGCGGGCAGGAGGCTCGAGTTTGGGACTCTTTGGTGAAAGGAATCTCATGAATTACTCATGGCTGCCGGTGATTGACGCAGGCGGCGCGGCAGCGAGCGGCTCAATCTCGATTAGCCAAATCTTTCGCCAGCATGTCCCACTGTTGGGCCCATTAGACGTGACAGGGGGGATTGAGATGTTGGCGGGAGGGATCCAGGAGCTTTAGCTCCCACCCTGTCTGCGGCCCTGAGCCCCGCCCACTCCGCAGCGGCCCCGCCTCCTCTTCTGCCGTCCCCAGAGGACGACTTCTACCCAACATGTAAGGACAGGAGTGTAATTGGCTGACCTTGGGCACACGGATCCTTCTCCGTGCCTAATTAGGTTGGCAGTCTGCCTCACTTTTTCAGCCACCTCAGCAATGCATGCTGGGAGGCGAGGAAAGGAAGTGCAGCTGGAGCACCGGGTGTCTGTTTAAAGACCAAGGCCGGTGTGAGAACCACCAGAACTTTTCTGGACGCCCGGTTTTATCTTCTTCGGCCACTGTTGGATTCCGAGGGATGGATGGCGGCCACTGTTGTGTTTTTAAGAATACGTTGATGGGATGCTGCTGGAGAACCTCCTGAAAGGCTCAGAAATGGAGGTGGAATTTAAGAAAAAGAGAAGATTCAATTTACATTTAACCAAAGCCAAGGAATTAATGATTAATACTCCATCAAGTTTTATTTTTATTAAAGGTCCCCTATTATGAAAATGTGACTTTGTGAGATTATTCATACATTAATATGAGTTCCCCGAGCCTGTCTACGGTCAGGTGTAAAGAGTGTTTTGGTCGTTCTGCTTCAACGTTCAGAGAGCGGCAGCAGCTCAGATGGTCGGATCTGGAATTTGTCCCCTTATGATGTCATAAGGGGAAAGGTCACCTCCCGTTTCTCATGCTTTTTCTGCCCCTCCTGGACCGTTGAAACATTGCATTGGTGTGTAAAGTAAAGATCTGTATAATAGGGCATTCCAGACTTTTCTGTGTGTGGTTTTTTGAGCGAGTTATAATTTATTAAGGGTTGATCTGTTATTATAAGATGGTGCTTTAATGGTCCTGTATCTGCTCACGAATTGCGTGACACATCTGTATCGCGCCGCAAAACCAGGGTCGCTGCAGACCAGTGGGAAGGCGGTAAAAAAAGGTCGCTGGACGGACGGACGGACGGACGGAGGTGTGCTCCTCCTCCAGCTCCTCAAGTTCCGCAGAGTAAATTAGCGGCGGAGCGCAGGCTTACTTTATTATTATAATCCTCAGCGCCGCCTCTGTGACCTTTACCAAGATGATTGTTTCTCATTTATGAGTTTGAAGGTGCAATTTACTGAACGGTTTGATCCGTAGGACCTGACCTTTGTAAATTGGCTGTTAAGCATATCAGGACTCGACCAACCTGCCCCACACACACACACACACACACACACTGTCAGTGATACCACATGCAGTTATTCTGATCCCTAATTTACTCAAAATAAACACGGAACTCGAACCCGAGCCTGTTCTCAATTAAACCTGAATCTCAGAGACTTCCTTTAATTAACACGCCTGTGTGTGTGTGTGAGTCTGTGTGTGTGTGAGTGTGTCTGTGTGTGTCTGATGTTACCAAATGGTCAGTTTCTGCAGAATTTGCAGTATGATGACTGTTTACGAATATTTCTCTTGTGTCCATGACTGCATTCACACCCTATTGTTTGAATGTCGTTTTTGAACACTTTACTTAATAAATTGAATTCATTTAGATGAAGGCGGAACCTTGACTAAATTTCAAAATGAATTAAATGACATTTACGGCATTTGGCAGACACCGTTATCCAGAGCGACTTACAACGTGCTTCCATGTTACCATGGATGAAGTGATCAGTTCTTGTTCACTAGGACCCCCAACTATGAATACAATCTTTTTATTCACTCTGTTCTAGTTTCTATACAGAAGTCAGACAAGAAGAAGGTTACAAGTTCATCTAAATATTCTCTAAAGAGGAAGGTCTTGAGCTGCCGTGTGAAGGTGCTCAGTGACTGAGCTGGAAGTTCATTCCACCACCGAGGGGCCAAGATGGAGAAGAGTCTAGATGAGCGTCTTCCTTTTACCTTCAGAGATGGAGGGACCAGGCGAGCAGTACTGGAGGCTCGGAGTATACGAGGTGCAGTGTGAGGTGTAATAAGGGTTGTGAGGTAGGATGGTGCTACTCCATGTTTGGCTTTGTAGGCCAGCATCAGTATATTGAACCTGATGCGTGCAGCTACTGGGAGCCAGTGGAGGGAACGTAGCAGAGGGGCGGTGTGGGAGAACTTGGGAAGGTTGAAGATCAGTCGTGCTGCTGCATTTTGTCCGTGTTTCTTGCTCTGCGCTGCAGTCGTTAAACCAAGGCCACCATGACTCCATCTCTCCATGATGAAGAAGGAGAAAACAAATTATTTCTGAAATTTCACTTTTCTCAAAGAATTCTCCATTTGGCTGACCTTGGCCATTCGAGATGTAAATTTGTTGGATTAATTATGGTAATTAAGGAAACTTTTAAAGAGAAAGACTTGCATCTTCAAGAACTTCGGAGTAATTTCTGCTGGTTATGGGTGGCGCTTTCTGAACTGGAATTTTGATTTGATTTTAATTCAAAAATGGCTCTAAACTTCTGAATCCAACCAGCAACATCACATGACAGACAATCTTTTTGAAGTCTACGTTCTATATCTGTTTAGTTGTTCTTTTGTGATGTTGGGTTTTATAAATTGGGTAAATATTGCGAACCACGCCTGGTTTTAACTGTGCACATTATCATTCTCGTTAAAATCAGCAGGAATATTCTGAACGAAACCTTAATGGAAACACTGGTACAGGTGCCGACGGGACGGGACCACGCCTGACCCTCGCTTGCGGAAGATGTTCCTTTTTTTAAAATAGTTTTTTTTTTTAAGCCGTAGGGCAGGGGAGGGAGGAGCCACCAAATTAACGCCAATCTTCCTGGACGCAGAAACGTCGGGCAACGTCTCCCAGCAGCCAATCAGAGCGGCCCGGGGCCTTGTGGTCCCGCTGATGAAATATGGACGGAGCGGCGAAAGGTGGGCACAAGGGGAGGCCGGCGACTTAATGAGGCAATTTCTCAGATAATAAGATTGCAGGATATGCTAATATTTCTACCTTAAGGAGATAATTATGATGTAGCAGATAGAATATTTTATCTTAAAGTCACACTGTCGCAGCCATGTTTCCAGACAATCTTACTAATTTTAACAGCAGTTAATAATTATAAATAGTTATTATTTTGGATCTTTGAACATTTTATTCATGCGTTTTTATTGTACACTCTGGAAAACAGGACAGATAAATGAAAAACAATGTCAACAATTCCTTAATGCACTTGTGTGTGTGTGTGTGTGTGTGTGTGTGTGTGTTTCTTTGATCATTTGGAACATTTGGCACTACTGGGGACCTGGGACTTACAAGGCAACCGTCCTTCATAAATATTTAGATCATTTCTTTAGGGATAAATGAAAGACAAAAAAATATTAATTGATCTTTATTGTTAATTGACCCGGCAGACGTGGTTCACTCCATGCTTCCATGCACTTTTTTTTGCCTGAGGTTGTTGATGCTAAGTTGTCTTGGTGCTGAAGTGTGTGTGTGTGTGTGTGTATGTGATCTACTGATAATGAAAGCTCTACACCTGTCACATACACATTAACCGCGCCCGGTGTCACATGCCTGAGCAGGACGTGGTTAATTGGTCCCTGATTGGCCGCCAGCAGGCTGAGGGACGGGTGAGCGCTGCTCTGTTTAGGGTCACACGGGGGGTAAAAGATGCCCGGGGGGGGAAAGGGGGGGACGTCACCAGTTTCATTACGTTACCACTCCACCTCTGAGGATGTGGGTGACGTGGCGAGGCTCTACAATTAAAGCACATAATGAGCTCCATCAAGTCATTAAGAGCTCAGCTGGGTTCTCCTCCCATGCGCGAGCTTCAGGAGATCTTCAGAACAATGGGGAGGAGCAGCCATGAGCTCCCATGCACGCTGATGTTCAGCTCCAGGTGCCGAACCCCCTTGTTAAACAGAAGTCCGGTTTTCATGAATCTGCCGAGGCACCATGTTTAAACACTGTAGTGTGAAAAAGTCTCGAAGATGGAGGTCTAGATGCAGAACATGCGTAGAGAACTAGAAGAACGTTCCAGAGAGATCAGAATCAGTTTTATTAATGTCCCAAACTTCCTCGGCTGCCAGGGCCCGAGTGCGGGACACTTCTCCTCCTCGGCCTCCTGATTAATCCCTTACAGCGCTGCGAGCCGGCAGACGTGGCGTCTAATAGAATTCATGTATATTTAAGGGACCTCGCGTCCTATTATGCACAATAAACTGGGTACTTTATCCATGACAGCACCTGCCCAGGAGGGAAAATATGCACAAGCCAATCTGCCAAACACACCCTTTCAAAATCAAATTTATTTAGTTCGAAACGCTTTCAAAGACACCCTTGTAAGCTCTCATGTTACACCGTGATTAGAATGCAGACAAGCGAGGGGTGGGGAGGGTTGAAATTCCAGCCTCGCCTTGGCACCTATTATGCCCCAGTATCAGCAAATTGTAAACCCCTCCGTTGCGGCGTCACAATTCAGACCGGGCTCCTTCCCAAACAGCTGATTTGAATGAGCCCCGGACGAGGAAGAGGAGGAGGAGGAAGGGGAATGGAGCCTTTGTGTCTCCACAGAGTGGGCACAGCCAAGAGACGGGGGACGAACGGCGCCGACGGGCGGCACTTTTGGAGGCGATGGAACGGCGATAGCGCCTTGAGAAGCCGGCAGTTAATTTCCATTCGGCTCCTGCTGCACAATTATTATTATCGTCACCGAATCAGGGAAATAAATTAAAAAGCGGCGCGTCCAAAAATAGCACTTTGGTGCCTTTGTACTTAGCAGGTAGGACCCGGTGGGGATTCATAGGCAGATGACTGCCTCATTACGGAGTGTGTGTGTGAGGCTCAGACCGAGGAAGAGGTTGGCGGAGCTGCATTAATGTGGCTGTGTCTCACGCACACACACACACACACACACGCTTTACACACTTTTTTCCTCGCGAGCTGAGGCAGATGAGACCGGACCGGTAATTTGAAAGCCAGTGGGAGGTCATTTAAACATTCCGCTGTCAAAGAAGACCCGGCCGCCGCATCAGAGCCGCCGGAGAGCTTCAAGACTTCAAAGGACGACCCCCTCACCTGCGGCCTGGACCCGAATGGTCACCGGCCATTCCGGCCACGGGCCAGGAGTGGAGTGGCCGCGGCCGGAGCCATTAGGTCTCGTTAGGAGCTTCTATTCCAGAGGATTCCGCCTTATTCCAAGACGAATGTGAATAAAAGTATATTTTACTCAGGTTTACAGTGCTCTGCGCGGTGACCTCTGACCTCTTACGGCACAAAACCACCGACCTACATTAAGAAAGAGACCGACAACCACTATAAGAGAGGCCATCGTAAATAAAACAGTCAAATAATTGCATTCATAAATATATGTAAACACAAAAAATAACCTTTTAAAAAATAAACTTGTACTGTGCTGTACAGTGAAAACATGAATCACTGTGAAGGGGAAATTTATGAAAATTATAAATATTTAATTCCATTTGATATGAGCCCCATGAGGGGCGAAAAATGATGAGAAAGTCTCCTAAAAGCAGAAATAGAGCCCAAAAATAATGAATCAGGTCTAATCAGATATGCTGAGTGGTTAACCAGATCTGTCAGCTCAGTGTGTGTGTGTGTGTGTGTGTGTGTGTGTGTCTTGCCCCCAAGACACACACACACACAGCACTGGCCCACTTCCCTCATCACAAGCAGCTGCCCTGGTGACTCATCTCATACCTCACCGTCCCGCCACTCATCACGCCGCCGCGGGCCGCCTCGGGGGCGGGGCTCCCCGCTCTCCCTGGAGAAATTAATAGTGATTTTAATTGCGCAGACGTCTCCAATTCATTACCACCCACTCACACACATTTCCACCCTCTCAGGTGTCAAATGGCACTTAACATCTCTGCCAATCACGGCCACTCCGGAGGGTAGCTGAAGGAGAGAGGGGGAGAAAAGCGAGATGGACCCGTCGCCGCGGCGCCGTGAAGGACCCCTCTTCACCATGGGGGTGGGGGGGACGGGTCCCTCAGACCCCGAGCAACAGAAACAACGTTCGGCTGAACAATCAGACCCTGAGCGCCCGGAGCAAACCTGCCTTCATTTTACTGGAAAAAAGTGGGCAAGAGCTGATCAATACAAAGGTTATAATCAATACAAATCTGCCAAGTGCTTTCATATTAATTTACATGTTAATAAAGGTTAATAAAACCAGTTCTGATTTATGAAAGTTAACTCATTTTCAGGTCGGTGTGACGACTGGTCTGAAGTTCATGCTGAAATTGACAAAATTCCCTTCATTTCGTAAATAATCAGCATTTTATGGGTTGAATTTGGCTCAAAATGCCACCTGCTGTCTAGAATCTGTTTTTTGCTAAGAAGATTAGGACCCCCACCCCTCCAAAAAAATAAAACCCAGCGCATGGGGCGTGTTCACTAATGTGGGTTAAAGCACTGATGATCTGCATGTTGGACGTGGGAGTGGTCCTGACTGGACTGGTCACGGTTCAAATGTACGGAATATGTACAATTTTGTTCTATATATTATGAAATGCACGTGTCATATGGATATTTAGTCGTGATTTCATGCTCGCCATGAATTATGAGTGTCTGAATAAGCTGCAATATCCTTCAGCTCACCTCATATTAAAAACCCGTGTGCAGTGGTATGAGTCAAACCCAGCTGATTGGCTGCTTCTCAAAGCCGAATGAAATCATAAGATGGGCAAGTAAAGGTCTTTGGGTACGCTGAACACGTTAATGAATGTAAAGGTTCCCTGAAATTGCCCAGGATTCCTGTCACAACGTCTTGGTGGGTTATTGTTGACTAAAAAGAGGCAAAAAAAGTAAAAAAAAAACAAAACTTGCCCCTTTAAATGAAAATATTAAAACCGCAGGCAAATAATGGTTCCTTACACGGTGGCGCTGAATTCTAGTCCCTCAGCCACCGTGCAGCAACAAAGCGGTTGACAGGCTGCGACCCTCGGAGGCCCCGGCGCTGTAGGAGGGGTGACTGGGTCAGGCCGCTGGGCAGATGCATGCTGGGAGGTGTGGGTGGGGCACTGTGTTAAGGCCCGCTGGATTAAGTGGTGCTCATCTGCCTCTGAAGGGCCGAATCAATCCAGTGGGCACTTTGCGGCGCGGAGCCCGCGGCTCTCCAGGCAGGAGTCTGCTGTTCCTCTGGCCTCCGACAAGGCAGTGATGAGATAAAAAGGGTCATGGCAGCAGAATATTAATTTATTCCTCTCTCTCTCTCTCTCTCTCTCTCTCTCTCTGTGGAGGATCTTGACATTTGCATGTAAATAAATCTCCTTTCTGGCTGCCTCATTTATGAGTGTAAACCACAGGGAAATGCAGCCCACCTCCACACATCCCACCACATTCCCATATTTCTCTACCGCCATCGCACGGTACAGACTTTTCTCTCATTGTTTTTTGTGCAATTTTTAATAATAAATGCACTTTTGTGCTTATCAGCGCCCTCTGGAGTGGCGGAGTGTAATTTGCTTTTTCACAGAACAAAATTTTTTCACAGAATTTTTTTAAAATAAAAATTAAAAAATTTATTAAATGATATGCATGGTTCATGTAGTACAGCACAGAGAAAGGGTATAACAAAAAGGAAGGTCATCCAATACAATTACGTATCTATCGATTTTTCCAAGTGAAAATAAAATGTAACATAGGAGATGTCACAACATTCTATGAATAAGAGTAAGTAACAGAATTGCATTTCTCATTATACACACATCAGGCTGCCACTTAGAGGTCAGATATATCATAAAGTGGTCCCATTTTCCCAAGCGCTCTGAGTTTTTATCCCTTAATCTGGCCGGCAGTACCTCAGAGGACACGATCTCACTCATTAAAGTTCTCCACTCCTGTAATGCTGGACTCATAGGTGATTTCCAGTGCCTCAATATAATTCCCTGTAGCTGAGGTTATGCCAAGCATCAGGCCTGAACATTTATCTTTCGGCAGCCTTGGTATTTCTGTTCTATCCCCCAGAAGGCATAAACATGGGGACTCTTGCCGCGTCTTCAAGAACCCCAATATTCTTTGCCAGAAGGGGTTGACCATGGTACATATAAAATATAAGAATATGCCCACCTCCTTTTAAATTTCCAACATGTATTGCTATTTATCAGTCCAATTTTAAAAGCCTACATGATCCACATTTACTTTTGATTTCCTTTATGTATTTGCCATTATCCATCAAGATCTTTACCCAAGGGGGGCGCTAGTGAGCAGGCTATTGAGTAGGTTGTGTGTTGGCAAGCTCTGCACAAATTTTGTTTCGAAATAATACTTCTTGTGCGTTAAACCTTGTAAAATCCTCACAAGAATGAGGAGCAATTTGCGTAAATTTAAAAACACTGGAGGTAATACGGCTACCAGCCCCAAAGCAGCGGCCTGTTCTTGCCCTCCACCAGAGAGTGGCGATGTTTAAAACGGAGTTACGGTCTCTACTGACCGAGGAGCTTGGCGACAATGATGGCCAATCTGGAAATCATCAGTGATTGTAAAACACTGCAGCACAGCACAGGGAGACATGGTGAAACGTGCCCTCTGTATTTAACCATCACCCTTAGTGAGCAGTGGGCACCATGACAGGCGCCCGGGGAGCAGTGTGTGGGGACGGTACCCTCATCAAGGGGACCTCAGTGGCACCTTGGCGGTTCGAACCAACAAACTTCTGATTAAGGGTTTAGTTCCTTAAAAAACGCTAATAGATGCTAAATGTTTTATCTTTCCAAACCAAATGGATCTTTTAAATACTCTGTATAGGTACATCCCATTTTAAAATACTTATGTCATAATATTTAATATATTTTATATCATATGATATTAAATTATATTACATTATATTCTATAATTCTATTTTCTATATAATAAATATTGCTAATATGTGTGTGTGTGTGTGTGTGTTTGTGTGTGTATACATACACGGCTGATAGCGGCTGCTATCATTTCTGAGTGGAAATTTGGCGGTTCAGAAATCCTACATATAGCGGTTATTCATTCTTTTCCCCTGTTCATATGACATATTCATCTATACAGTAGATTTCTTTTTAATTGATAGTAAACTCATTCCTCTAGTTAATGTACCGCCCGTGGCGTCTTAATACAACATTGCTGTCTGATGAAAGTTCCTAAAATTTCTCTGTGGAGAAATGACTTCATTTCTAGAAATTAATCTGACATTTGACATGTGTCCTTTATTAGTGTGGGAATCAATAAAGGCCCATTTAAGAGGTCAAATTCTACCATACAGTGCACACCTCATGAAGGCCCTCACACCACGATTCCGGCAGTTGACAGATGAAATTAACCAGTCGGATGCAAAACCTTCCCATGACCAGTCAGCTGACCTCGCTAAACAACCAACACTCTTCCAAACCGAATTCAATTGTCCACACGACACGTTGAACACTTTATTAACAAGACTCAATCTCAAATCTATGAACATGGCGACAAAGAAGGGCTAATCAAACTATATCTGAGATTAACCACACAGAAAATAACCAATTTTCAAAAGTTCTACTCTAAATTGTACACTTCAGAATCTCTGGGAATGGCCTGCGTGTTGGACTCCTATTTTGAAAAGCTGGACATTCCAAAGATTAATGATGAAACAAGGATCGATTGGAAAGCCCCTTAACCAAAAATTAGATTATGGATGCGATACAACTATTGCAAACTGGAAAATGTCCAGGCTGTCCGTGTGAGTTTTTCAAGAAATTTATTAAAGAGTTGACCCCTATTCTTTTGTCTGGTTATGAGGTGTCTCTAAGGGGTGGTTCTCTGCCTCCGACTATGCGGAAGGCAATTATATCCCCTGTACTTAAGAAGGACAAATTCCTCTTGGAATGCAGCTCTTATCGACCCATTTCTTTACGGAATGTGCATGTTAAAATACTGTCCAAAATTATTGCCGAGTGGAAAAAGGTCTTGCCTTCCATTATATCAAGTGATCAGACTGGCTTTATTAAGAGTCGCCACTCACATTTTAATTTAAGGCGGCTATAGAACATTCTTTACAGTCCCTCTCCGTCGGACACATTGCGGTATTCCTCCCCACTTGCAGCAGTTTGCACCAATACAAACCTGTCTCCTTACTTTTGACTAAGAAAGGGATGTCCACTGTCCCCTCTTCTGTTGAATTGAACCCTCAGGCACTGTGCATGGAATTCTGAGGGGGGAGAGGGACTGCACAAAATGTTTCTCTATATGCTGACAACATGCTTTTATTTATGATCCTATATCCAGTGTGCCAAAAAAATTAGGCGGTTGTCTGACTTCGTAAAATATCAGGATACAAAATCAATTGAGAGATAAGTGAATTTATGGCAGTATACTGTGCAGCATCAAATATAAATCTTCAGTCATTTCCATTTAAGATAGCATCAGATAAATTGAAATAACTAGGTATTTGGATTACACATCATTTAAACCACTTATTTAAAGCCGACTTTTCCTCATTAAAGCATAGTGCGCAGCGAAAATGTTCAAATATTGGACAGAGAAGACAGGTGGTTTGAGAGAGGAGTGAGGGAAGCTTTGCATGTGCAAATCAACAACCCCTCACTCAACGGAGGTGGAGGCCTCAGAACACAACTTATCTCCAACCTTTCATCCATCCCCAGGAAAATCAGGCCCAATTCACACGTCCAGCAGGTCGGCCACATTTAACCACCCCGCTTAATGGGGGCGGGAGGAGCTGCCAGGGCGGGGCTGTCACATCTAAAACCCCCCTACCAGTATAATCACCTACCAATATAATTAAAATATAATTTTTTATACCCGTTTCAGTGCATCCCCATATACCTGACAAAATATTTTTTCTTGACATTAGATAAGTT
Organism: Denticeps clupeoides; assembly: GCF_900700375.1. NCBI lineage: Eukaryota > Metazoa > Chordata > Actinopteri > Clupeiformes > Denticipitidae > Denticeps > Denticeps clupeoides. The sequence goes on along the minus strand of NC_041718.1, from coordinate 20,322,183 downwards.
GATATCCAGGTTTATCTGGCATAAAGACAGGCCGCAAAAACATCACCGATTTTCAATACTATTAGTGGTCTGCCAATATAAGAATCATGTTACACTGGAATGACCCTTCTAGTGATATGTCGCCCGTGTGGCTGGTCCCAGAGGGTCGGTCGTGCCTCTCCTCCTTGTACACCTTACTTTGCTGTAAAATACCATTTACTAATGCTAAATATACATCAAACATTGTAATAAAACAGAAGGGCCTTTACACTCTATGACTTTTCCACATATAAAAGATTTTCACGTGTGGCCCAGGTGGTAGTAGCCTAGTGGGTAACACACTTGCCTGTGAACCAGAAGACCCAGGTTCAAATCCCACCATTTTGTCCCTGAGCAAGACACTTAACCCAGAGTGTCTCCAGGGGGGGACTGTCCCTACTGACTGTAAGTCGTTCTGGATGAGGGCGTCTGACAAATGCTGTAAATGCCCAGGTATGGAATTTCTCAATTAAATGACTTATTTACTAATAATGTGTTTCCTTCTTTTGATGTATTAAGAATTAGAATATTAAGAATATAACATTCCACGATAATTTTTCTAAAGATTTCTGCAACTTAGGAGTTTGATCTCTTCCTACTTTTACAACTTCCCTTTCCGGCCACCTTATTATCTTTTAGAAACAATTTTAGAATGAATCCCTGCTCAAAAGGGTAACTTGGGTCTGTCTACACAGTGGGACCCTCACGAAGATTCACTCAAATTCAAATTTTCTTAAAACTGGTCTAAAGCTAAATTGGCCAAATTTTAATTAGATATTACACCAGACTGTGATCGATGTAAACAAACGCCAGCCACACTCACATGTCCCTTATGTCATCATTTCTATTTAGGCAATATTTTCAGCTTTTCCAGAGGTTTTAGTGTTGCAATATTTGGGGATGTACTTCAAGATCTTTCCCTCAATCTTTCCTCGAGTAATACCACAGCATTCACAACTCTTGCAGCAAGGAGACTGGTGTTATTAAAATGGAAGGGTAGCTCCCCTCCAACCTCTCGACAGCGGGTTAGAGATATTATCTGACAATGGCAAAAATTCAGTACAGTATAAACGGATGCTCTTTGAAATGTTATAGTTCCTGGCAGCCATTTCTTGACTTTGTTAAAAGGATGGAACCGGAAATCTATGAGAGAGGTTTTGTTTTTGTACATGACATACAATATCAGGCCTTATTGTTCTTTTTTATGTACAAAAGCCTGGGAAGGATGGATGAGTATTTCTCATCTTGTCATATTGTCTTTTCCTTAAGAAGTTAAAATACAAATCTACAATTTTATTTAAATATTAAATTCTGAGAATTGTATTTCTCTAATTTTTTAATGGTTAAAAAATAAATAAAAGATGCTAATAGATGCTAAATGTTTTATCTTTCCAAGCCAAACGGATCTTTTAAATACTCTGTATAGGTGAATCCCTTTTTAAAATACTTATGTCGTAGGGTGATTGTGTGTATATACAGAGTAACTGCAAAAGATAATACAAAACAGCCAAGTGTCTTTATCTAATTCTTAGGTAAAGAATTACCTCTACAATTACATTGTAAATGTAATGTAAATGTAGTCATTGTAAAATATTGATGCCTTATGATTAGATGTGTTTGAAAATGGATTACCTTGTTGATCTAATTGAAATGTTCTAGTTATACAGTGTCTGATCTGTACTTATTGCCTATGGTATGAATTCCATTGGCTTTTCTATTTGTTTCTCCATTTGTTTCACGTGCCTCTGCCCAGACGTCCCTAGAATGCTTAATAATCGGAATCTCTTGCTCCTTTTCCCCTTGGCTGCTGAGATATCAGATTTATAGGATGAAAAGGCAGAGCAGTAGTCTTTTCTATGTCAGCCCCTTTTAAACCCGTCACCATAGAGCACCAGTGTTTGGCTAACTTAACCATTTCAAAAGACATGTTATACTATCTGACATCCGGCAAACCCAGTCGTCATTTATCTCTAGGTGCGTGCAAATTGCTCACACCTCACACAGCTCACACTGTGTTAAAGATTATTTCAATACGCGGTATACTGTGTTTACTGTTGTACTGACAATAAACCAAACCGAATCTGTCCTGCCGAGAGGACATCTTTAAAGAGAGTCTCGTACTGTTTTAAAATAGAGGTAGGTATGCTGAACGGTAGCATCATGGTTAAATTGTGATGCTACCAGCAATTTTGACAACATTAATCCTGCCTTGTTGATCTAATTGAAATCGAGACAGATTCAGCTTCCCCCAATTTTCCTGGGTTTGTATTCATTTTATAAAGGAGTGGATCGAAAGTCATTTCACTTACATCTGGACTTAACTTAATGCCTAAATAGATCATGTACTTTGGGGTCCATTTAAAATTGTACTGTGTTATCATGTGTGGGTGACAATTTTTCAGTAAGGCCATCACCTCAGGTAAAATTTGATGGCCTGTGAGTATTCACATATAGTATTCATCAGGACAGGATCAGATAGAGACAGATAGAGAATATCATCTGTAAAACAGCGTTAATTTATGCTCACTAACACCACCAGCCACCAGAAAATGCCTTCTCTGCATTCAACGATACCGCAGCCACCGGTTCTGTACCAGAGGTCTGAGACCACGTTAAATGCACACGCCTTCGTAAATGTCGGCAGAGGGTCTGCCCTTTATAAATCCCACTCGATCTGTATGAATAATGTGCGGCAAGGCCGTTTCAAGCCTTAGGTGCAACAATATCTACATTGATCAAACTAATTGGTCTGAAATTAGCAGTATCTGTGAGGTCCCTGCCTTTTTCAGGTATAGATGAAATGAGTAAATATTTCCTCGAGGGTGGTATTGCACCAGTCTGAAAGGCCTCTTTATATACGTTGGGTAAGATCGGGAGGATTAAGTCTATGTAACCTTTATAATATTCAGCAGGGAACCCATCAGGTCCAGGGGATTTTCCTGTTTTCATTGGTTGTATGGCCCTTCTCACCTCTTCTTGGGAGAATGGCTCATCAAGAAGGCCTCCATGTTCATGTGATAGGGTTGGGAGAGTTATATTCACAAAGAAGTTATGCAATAACAATTTGTTTGGTATGCCCATTGATCTGTATAAATTCTCTCGACAAAAATTAAAAGCGTCATTAATTCCTTTCCAGTGAGCTTCCTATTCTTATTGCAGGATTTCTGTTTTTTCCCCCCGACTGTTGTTTTAAGTCTAATCAGAGCACATTCCGCTTTCTTATTAGCTATTTAATGTATTTTAAAAATGTATTTTAAACATTTACAAATATTGTTGAATAAGGCACCAGAATAAGCAAGATATACTTCCATTCAGTTTGATTCTGCTTCCAGTTTTCTTATAATACCGGTCCTTTTCCTTTTTATTTCTCAAAGAGAAAAAGTCTGACAGGGCAATTGGACTTATGCTGCTACCCATAACTGCATTAATCAAGTTTTGAGAAATCAGTATAAAGTGTATTCGTGAGTATGATTTTTGGCAGTGACAGTAAAAGGTTTATTCTCGTTTCTGTGGGTTGACCAGTAGCCATTTGTCGATCAAACTTCTTCCATAATCATATAAATGGTGGGCCTTTCCTTAGGCGTTAACTCCCAAGTGATCACTCCAAGTTGGCACAAATTAAGCACGAGTGATCAGGACTCATTCAAAACGAGCATGTAGCACCCAGTAGGTGCTGCAACATTAATTTGGACGTGGATGTGGGTGTTTCTTTTGTTAAATATAATTCAAAGCTTGCGTCTTTTGTTAAATATAATTCAAATTATGTCAAGCTTCCCCTTCCTCTTTACATTGCACATAGTAATGTAAAAAAAAATATTATGAATATTTTTGTTATTGTTTAAGTATGTAACAATAAAAATATATATTTCTAAAAACATTGGAAAAGGAATCTCAGTAGCTCTTGCATCATTGGGTTTTGGTAATTGTATATCTACATACTTTTGTAGTAATAATTACAAACTACTAATCTGATCTCAGATCAGAGTAAAAAAAAATCTAGTCAAGTCTAAAAAGAATCTAGTATCTAGCCTCTGCTGCACCGACTCTCCAGGACCCCTTTCCGGCCCTCAACCCAATTCCTGAGCCGCAGTTTTCCCAGCGGGCCGCTGCCCTCCGAGGGCTGATGAACGGCGTCGCCTGCGATGGCCGCTCCGGACGTCCTCCCAAGGGACTCGGATCTGAAACATCACGGAGAACCATGGAGGCGCGAGGAGGGGTGGGCCCTCCAAACCGGCGAGCCGAACGCCAAGGTACATCACTGACAGATGCCGGCTAATTAATCATTGTGCCGCGCTTTTTACAAATTAATTAGCCCCTTCAGCTGCTTTTGTCAAAGGCGGTAAACAAAGCGCGGAGAAGTTAATGACTTTCCCACATCAAAGGCCCAGTTTCTGCCGCTGTATTCCCAGCGTTGCACCTGTGGGAGGCCGCGGCGGCGGCGGAGAACTTCCCTTTCATCGCTGCATCGAGGTGCGCGTTCAGCGACCGGGCGGGGACCACTGCGCTTTTCTTTTCCGGGGTGTTGTGGGAAAACAAGACGATCCGGCCTCCCGGGAAAATGCAAAAGTCGGCAGTATCACAGCAACTCGATCAAGTTGCACACAACGCGGGCCTAACGGGCCCCTTTCCTTTCCTTCTTCTTCTTTTCATTATTTCTGATGGGGCTCTCAACAGTTTTAATTCCAATAAGAGAAACCCAAGGTCACGCGCCGAACTTCCCCCCATTAAGAGATCACAAAGACGACCAGAGAGAGCGCATAATATCCTCGCGGCTATTTTTGGCCCCAAATTAAAATATATGACATGTTGAAATGACTGCAGTGTGCAAGAGGGGTATTCAAACTAGACACTAATGATGCTTATTAATGGCGTGAATAAAGTCTTGACAGGTCGTGTGTCATTTTCCGAGGAATGCTCCACTGGCATAATGGCTGATGTAAGTGGGTATAATTATATATATTATACCCTGTCTTATGGTATTTTGGCAGCGCTTTGAAGGAGTCAGGCAGTTCGGGTGAAAATCGGAGGGGTTATATTGAGAGAGCTGGGGAGGCCGGGCGCCCTGAGTGCAGGACAACAGCACCCAGCAGTGGTCAGAAGGGACCGTCGCCACGCGCCCGCGTTCAATTGGCAAACAGCGACGTTCCGAGGTTTTCCAAACACTGGTAATGGTTCCGGGAGAAAAGGCGTCGTTTGGATTAAATTCAGATGAAAGACGGAAATTGCTGTCGGCTCTCTTCGCATCCCTTTCTTCGCTTCTTCTTCCTTTGTCCTCGTTAGAATAAAAAAGGCCTCTAATTGGAGGCCCGGAGGTAGAGCCGTTCATTAATCGTTACGCCTCCTGGCCAGGAGAGCGGACGTGGCGGCCATGGCCCTCCTCCCCGCGTTCCGCTTTTATTTACATATTTCAGAGAGCGGGAAATCGTCAAAAGGTTCCGCAGCGGCGGGGAGGAAAAAATAAAAAAGCCACGGCAAACGTTAACTTATGCTCGCTGGGAATTAACAAAGCACTTAGTAATTAAATCTAAATTGACATTCTAGTAATTAGCCCCTTAATTACGAGGAATAACACAATTAGGCACAGAGTCCCCGCTAATTGTTAATTAGCACAAGCAAAGTTATTGTGTGTGTGGCGGAGAGCGACGTGTAACTGAACAAATGTTAATCTCTCATTCAATATTTTTTTTTTCCTCTGGTGCGCTTCATCTGAGACAAAAATCTTGGCGGCGAGGAGCTAACCGGATTATCACGGGTGCCATCGGAGTGACTCTGAAACAGCCGGGGAGATTTCAGGAGTCGGGTGCTACTGAGAACGAGCTGGCGTGCAAGAACACGAGAGGTCAGAACGTCCAGAGAACGTCCAGAGAACCTCCAAAGAACCTCCAGAATAGTATAGGCCTCCCAAAAATCCACCGTGAAAGAAAATACGTTTTCACATCACTGCATGATCTCACGTTTTTGGATTTAGAATGCGAATGCATCTGCTCTATGTTTCAAATTGATTATATTTTAGCATAATTTGTTTCTGTAATTCAATACAGACTTTTTCTTAAATGTAACATTTCATTGAGTTCTCAGAGCATAAAAACGCACGGAAAATCAATTTAATGTACGAATTGTAACGTTTTTTGTTTTTTTTTTTTACATTTTGTGCGCGGCAGATCAATTTCAGCAAAAATAATGTAATTTTGCAAACGGTCATGAAGAACGCAGAGTGACAGAACCTCATTGCAGGTGACGTTTCCTAAACACCTTCTGCTTCCAAAGCAAGCGTCGCTCCGGCGGCACCGTCCACCGGCGGGGGAAAACATGCACTTGAAATAATATTTTAGGAAAGAAAATCCAGCCGTATCCTTGTCCTCGTATTTGTTTTGAGCCTGGCTGACGTGAACTTCCTCTGTGAAGGTCTTGGCAGAACGGCGGACGTGTCTCGTTTGCCTCCACTCGTCTCAGGCCTCTCGTGTCAAAGCGTGGAAGCAGAACGGACCCACGGATCCAAGTTTTGAGATCTGCCGGGGTCGATTACATCTGCAGTAAGTGGAAAATCATGTAAATTGATTTTTTTTTTTTTTTTCCAGGCGGGAGGAGTTGCACCTTTTTGAAAAATGGTTTCAAACGGTTCCACGGGGGGGACAGGAACCAGGCGGAACGTCCACGGTGGGAATGAAACCACGAGGCCAGTGCCGATATTTATTTACGCTGGTCCATGAAGACGGGAACGCGGCACGTTCCGCTCCGGCACAGGCATAGACGGGGGTGAAGAGCAGCCAATCTTCGAACTTCTGCATCCGTGACTTACACATCACGGACGTTTAAGGAAGGAACCCGCTGGTGAGCGGGGTCATGGACGGGTCGGGAGCCGCAGGAGTGGAATTTGGTTCCTTCTGGGAGCTACAGAGCAGCCGACAAGTTTTTATTGTCACGCGTGCCTAATGCAGCCAGCAAGACATGGTGCAGTTCTGCCGCAAATTCGTATCCACGAATGTTCCCTGTTACAAATAATACCAGACCTCGTACAGAACCAGCCACAAACTATTTAAAGTGATGGGTAGTAATGAGCACTGGAGGTCCACGGCATGCCCGCCCCTGAATCCTTCGTGGTGTACTTTGTGGTGAAGATGTCCAGTGGTCCGACGGGAAGTCTGATCCGCCCATTAAAGCCAAATTTACTGGAAAGTTTTCACTAATCTGATTCTTCCTCCCTTTTCATGCGTCTGCTGTGGCCTTGTTGAAGAGCACGGAGGTTTTCTTTCATCAGGCACAGATCATCTCGAGCAGCTGGGTCCCATGATCAGCGGACACATAAGAGCAGCAGCTACAGACGTGAGGTACTGAAGACGCGAAGCAGAATAAAAAAAATTTATAAAAAAACCCCATGAAGGTCACACGTAGAGCTTCCTCCCTTTAAATAAAAGAGTGTTACCCACAATGCAGTGGGCCGCATCTGAAGAACGAAGTTTTATCTGAGCGCTTTGGCAAAGCCACCTGCCCCCCCCCCACCCCCCCGGAAACTCCAGGGTGGTGCGTCTCCGGCACAGAGGTGCAAGATAAGGCTGTGTACCCAGCCCTAGATTACCGCTGCTCCCCACACAAATATTTGGTGGTCGGATGAGCCGTCTCAGAAGCCAACCGAACATGAAATTAAACCGGGGGGGTGGCAGGGGCGCGGAGGCAGGGGCGCGGTTTAGGCCTCGGTACACGCTGCACCTCTGGCGAGACTAACCTCCGGGGAGGTTAAAAGGGTCATTGCCTCCGAGCCGCGAGCACCGGAAAGAACGAAACAACCAGGTAACCGCGCGTCCCGACGTCCTCGGCGAGGCGCTTGCCGCGCGGCTGGGGTTCTTTAGGGGCGGGCACATGGACGGCCTCGCCGGGTGGCCAGGGGGGTTCGGATGGAGTGAAGGCTTCATCTCTCAGGGCCGCCGCCTCCTCACGAGGCCCAGTGTGGATTTAATTGGATCCTTATTACCATTCCGGCCTACCGCGAATGATGAATTCGTACGAGCGAGGATTTCATTAATCATTCTTACTCACAGTCCACTCAGAAAAACGGGCCGGGCTGAAAATTAATAAATACACACTTTTATTTCTGATGGAGGCCGGCCTGAAGTTCCTAATGAATATTCATGCGGCCAGGAAATTTGGGGTCATCTATAATCAGGCAGGTAATTTGTAATTTGCTGTGTTTTCACTCTTGTCCTACTATTGGGGTTAATATACATATTTCAAAAGGAGCGAGATGGAGGCGTGCAGCTCAGACGCTGATGAGCCACAACATTAAAACCACGGGTCCAGAGTTCAGCCACACAACCAAGACGTATGCAGCAAAACCAAAAATGCCGTTGTCCTGTCGAAAGAGACAGGATAGCAGTGGTTGGCCTAGCGGCCAAGGAAACGCAACCGTAACCCTTTCGTATCTGCCCACTGCTCATTAAGGGTGACAAGTTAAACGCAGACAAGTTGCTGCAGTGTATCACAATGACAATCACTTTTGACATCAGTGGGGTGTGGCCTCTAGACTGCCTCCACCCGCTTATCTCACATGCACGTGGCATGAAAAAATAAACAGCAACAGCTCAATTTCCAACATTAAAGTCCAGCAGCGGGTTCTTAAACAGACTGTAGTGAAGACAAAGATCTTTTTTTTGTTTGGTGCACATTAGATGCACAAATGACTGTTTTCTCATGTATTTTCCCTTGTTGCCGTGGTGCTGTAATCTCTGGACTTGGACTGGCTGAACCCCAGCAAGCCTCTGAACTGGTAGCCTGGCTGCCTTTCTCCTCCGGATAAGGCCCGGGATTAAGTGCTCAGGTTCACTAGTTCAGGCTGTGCAGCCGAGCAGAAAATCCTGCTCTGCTGTCAGATCATGTCCCGCGGTATGTAAATTTATATGGTCGCCGTCCGAGCCCTGCGCCTCGCCGCTTAAAACGCTTTCAGTGTATCACTCTCCATAATGTGAATATAAATCTCATAGAAAGTGAGTAAATTATTTCTCTATGACCTGCTCTTCCTGCGGGCTTTTGTTCAATTGCTCCATCTTTTACTGTTTATGTATGTACTTTCAAGCATTAACCATGAGCGAGGAATGGGAGAAAAATTCACCCTGATCCAAAGAGAACACTGAGAAAAAGGAACTAGATCCTTGTGTGAATAGCATCTTTTTTAAAACTGAAAATATGCATGGCTTATATTTGTTAGAGATCCTTGAATAAAGATTTCTTATTTAGGTATTAAACAACAGTAACATATTGTCATGATCCGGTCCGGCAGGGGCTACTCCGGGTCCGGGGTTTCATGATCATCCTGTAATGTTTCCTGATCGTGTTCACCTGTGTATGATTGTATAAAGCTGCCCTGTTTGTGTCTGTTTGGCGTCGGGTCATTGATTGGTTATGTGTCCCCTGTCCACCATGCATTAAACCCCTGTTCCATTTTCATCATGCTTATGTGTCTTTCTTCCTCGCCATGTCCAGCCATTGTGACACATATAATTTTTTACTTGTATACTTCTGACAATATTTAACACGTAAATGTAAGCTAGAAGTGTACAAACAGTCCATTAATTACTACAAATTGGACTTATCAGAAATTGAAATATCAGAATTAGGATATTAGGAAATATCAGAATTTGAAAATTTATATTTTTTGTCTGAGTACATCGTTTCTAAAAATGAATTTCTATAAATAAGATAATACAATCCAACAGATACTTAGTACTTGAGAAGTCTTATCACTACATACTTACTCTTACTTGAGTTTTTTTTGGAGTAATACTACTCATCTCTACTACTCATGGGGCAGTGGTGGCCTAGCGGTTAAGGCTGCCCACTGCTCACCAAGGGTGATGGTCAAATACAGAGGACACGTTTCACAATGACAATCACGTCACTTTCGTACTTGAGTAAAATGTTTGGCTACTCTACCCACCTCTACTCAACCTAGAAACCTGTTAAAACCTATAAATGGAAGAAAAAGGGGAGTTGAACTCTATTTAGTGGTGCGATCAAAGCTAATTCATCAACTGGACGACTGTATTTGATGTAAGACATTTAGGACATATTGAGTTTAGGACCTTCTGGCTCTCTCTCCCTCCGCTGTGTCCAGCGGTTCTTTCACCTGAACGAGACTTCAGATTCCTGCTGTCTGATCGCTGCAGCAGCGTTGGAACATGGCCTCTACCACGCAGCTCCGCAGACGTGTGCAGCCGCAGACCACACCTACGCCGAAGGGCAAAGCGAGTGAGTGAGACGGAGCTCTGCAGAACGGTGTGTTTGCTGTGTTATTTCGTGCTCTTCTCTTTTCGCACTTTTATTTCGAACGTGATGAGGAGGTCAACTCCTTCAGTGGCGTGGTGACCAAAAAGCACCGCCGGTGTTCAACCCCCTGTCACAGACGCACGATCTCAAGGTGAAATATTTTCCAGATTTTATGATGACGACAATCTAAAAGTCGCGTGTGAAAAAAATGAACAAAAGCACTGCTGGGAAGTGTCAGCAGCGCAATGTCGGCCCCTGCATACAACATGAGAGGAGCCAAAAGCACCAGAAATTTCTGAAAAGTAACTACAGGGCCAGACATCAAAATCTTGTCATTTTCACTGTTTGATAGTTCATAGTTCGTATTGAACGTACAGAATATTTTAGTCATGTGCGTTCTGAGCGCCTTATTTAGAACATTTTCATTTTTTTGTGTTTTTCTGTTATTACACCAACACTTCTCGCAAACAACTATCGGGCCAAAGGTTCGGACTCTCAGCAGGCGTAGGACACTTCCACAGTGTCCACGTGGTCTGTTGGGAATTACAGGGTTTAAATGGTTACAGACCCCGCCCAGTCAGCATCAGGTGATGGGGACGTTCTTCGTACGGTGCGGGCCTGGAGGACGCCGGGTTGGGCATCACGTCCCCGAACGCATGCAAAGACACGTCATGGGCTCAAAGGCTGTCGTGCAATCAACAATTAGTGAAGAGTGGATAATGGTGTGGCAACCGCTGTCAAAATGTGCGGCTGATTGGCTGGTGAATTTGCATAAACGGGCTTGATTTCCTCCGCACTTGAAATATTTTGTTGCCGCGCCGGACCGCCGCGCCATTCCAAGTTAACGTCCCGAACCTCTTTCCCACGGTTGCCTCTTTAACGGTTTTACGGTCTTAAAAAGAGTTTTTGATCCTGTGTAGTAAGAGCCCACCTACAGCCAGGAGTCTGGAGAAGCAGGGTTCTCCGGTCCCACGGGAACGAGCGGATTCCTGATCCCGGCGGGAATGCTCCGAACTGCGGAAGGCCCGTCAAGCGAGTTTGCCAGGAGCAGAGTGATGCCACACCGAATCAGGTGATGTAAGCCGCGGATTTTCACACGTAAAAAGAAAACGTTCGGAGGTTTAAACCAAAGATTGGGGAACGGCCGTGAAATGTCCACACCCGAATCAGCTGTCCACACAGGAGCAAAGTCAAGAGAGAACACTCGCCGACTTGAAAGGACTCTTTTTTTAAATCTTCCTTTTGAAATAATGCCCACCTGGCATCACTTAGAGTTGCTTAATTAATAATTAATCAATAATTTTTGATTAAAATTCATGATGGGAAAGTGTTTTTAAAATAATGTCCAAGCCCCCCAGGGAGGCCGATCAGTAGGAAGCCGCCCCCCAGGTCTGGGTAAAGGAATTAATTGCACCTGAATGCTCGGCAAGGTCAGAGCGGGGGGGTGCGCCCGGGTGTTTGTGCCGCCGCTCCGCAAAGAGCTAAACCAACATGTTCGCGGCGGGAAATTAATTCAGGGCCCGGAGCTGCGGCTCGGCTTTGATCGTGGCTGCTGGAGGAAGCTCGGGCGCGTGCCAGTGCTCGCGTTGGGGGGCACGGCGTCTTGCGGGGGACCTTTTGGGGTGCTGAGACGGCAGGGCCCCGCAGAACGTAATTTCCTGCTCCCGTGTACCTGACAGGCCGCCACTCGCAGACATTACAGCTACCTGCTCTACAAGCCGTTTCCGTCAGACTCCATAACGTCTCCGGCGTCCTGACGGCTGACAGGAGACGGAAAAAACACTCCTGGCTGCTGCAGACAGTCATCCCGCGCTTTTGTCTCCAGAATGCCTCAGTCAAAAGGCATAATGGCTCCTAAGCAGGGCCGGGAGGAGGCGGAGACAACACAGCACCTCGCTGCTAATCCCACACGACAGGACGGAGGAGATCAGAAGCAGGAGACAAAAAGGTAACGATGAATTCTAATGGAATTATGATTGCGCTAATGAACAGCGCTGCCAGGACACGACGTTTGGCGATGACTGACACATGAATGGAGCAGGTGTGATTGGCGGCTGGCCGCAGAAGAGGCGGGTGGGGTTGAGGAAGCGGCGTGCGTTTGTGCCCCGCCCCCTGGGGGGGCCGGTAAGTGACAGGGGAGGGAGCTGGGGACCGACGGAAAATAAATAAGGCGTTGACATGACATCACAAAGGGCTGCCGGCAACATCCAGTTGACATCCATTATACACACTGGTGTCTCTTCTTATGTAACGTGCTGATACCTTGCGATTCTGCTCAATTTTATAAACATTTAGCTCATTTTTAACAGTAAAAAACTCGTATTTTTCCTTCTTTTGTGTTTTTTATTCTGTTCATTGATTCTGTATGGAGATGCAAAACAACATATTTCATCTAATTTGCATAATTGTCATGACTCGGCGTGCAGAAACCGGTCATTGAGGTGCAAACAAGGATTTATTAAACAGAAAAAGGAACATAAACAAAACCAATGTGTGTCACATGGACAGGCACTGAAAGCAAGACACACACGACCAGTCCACATTCATTTAAAGTTTAAAGTGTGTAGTGATTGTCACATGTGATACACAGCAGCACAGCACACGGTGCACACAGTGAAATTTGTCCTCTGCATTTAACCCATCACCCTGAGTGAGCAGTGGGCAGCCATGACCAGCGGCCGGGGAGCAGTGTGTGGGGGCGGTGCTTTGCTCAGTGGCACCTCAGTGGTACCTTGGCGGATCGGGATTCGAACCAGCAACCTTCTGATTACGGGGGCACTTCCTTAACCGCTAGGCCACCACTGCCCCACTGGGTGCTGTTGTACTGCTTTTGTAGGAGTCCTGCACAATTGTGTCTAAGCGGCTTACTCAGGACTCCTTAATCAGCTGCTTCTGCCCCTCCTGGATGCCACAATAATTCTATATTTTCTGTAGTTTGTTGCCTGTTATGCAATGTTTTGCCCTGTGCCCATGTCTGTAAAATAAGATAAAAAGCCATGCGCTGTGTATATATATATATATATATACACACATACATACATACATACATACATACATATATATATATATATATGATTATTTGATGATGATTATTTCCAGTTATTGTGCTTATCTACTGCTAAATTACTGTTATTGGCTGTTAAATGATGAGTTAGCCAGTTACGGCTCCGGTCAGTCAGCTGGACCAGTTTGACCAGGTTAAGTGTATTCGTGCCAGAGATGTTTACAGGTCATTTTTTTCAAGTCAAGTCTCAAGTGTTTGTGCTCGAGTCCAAGTCAAGTCTCAAATGACCGAAATGTACATTTTGCAGATAATTGCTTCATTGGTGTAGGTTTTAGATTAAAAGCATGTCCGGTACTATATCATCTATTATTATGCACAGTATCAAAATTGACCAGAACATGCACCTCAGAGGGCTATGAACATCCACATCCACAGGGCTATCCACAAATCCTAAATAGCTTGGATTCTGCTCGACTCAGAGTGAACAGGTGGACCTGCCATCACCATCGGTGTTGGTTCGAAACCTGCGCGAGGTTGCGCGTATTATCAGGGAGGGAAAACCAGTCTGCCTGCGGTTTGCCCACGACGCCGGGCAACGAATGAAACAATTAAATAAACGTAACAGCGGTTTATGTCATTTGAATAAATCCATGAAATGAACACTGTTTATGAGTTATGACCCGCAAGTCACTGTCTGTGCGCCTCGAGTCGCCATCCCCTGATTCATGCTGGCCATTTACCACGACGGTGTTAGCTGGTTGTGCTCATATGGGGAAAAAAATAGTGTTTATTAGTGTCAGCGCGCTCTTAAAATGAAGGAACCTTCGCTGTAACCTTCCTCCCCTCAAGTCGCAGGATTTATCCAGAATTCAGAGAGCTGCCAGGGGCCGTTTTGATACGCTCCGAGGCCGCGGCGCCGGGCCTGGTTGGACAAGTGATTTGAGCAGATGAGCGGCGAGGAGTTAAACGGCCGGGGACAAGCCAGAGTCCTGACGCGTCCAGAATAAACGGCCAGAAATGGCGGGGAAGCCCGAGCGTGTAAATAAACACCTCGTTGCTCGAGACGGAGGGCGGGAGCGCGCAGCTCGGCACGCCTCCACCCGTTCATGCATTATATATAAATACACGCTACACCCCGAGTTCAAAGGCAGAGCGCCCAGGAGATTTGGGGAGTCTTTTAAAGATATGTGCTCACTTAATCACTCAAGAAAGAGCCCCCTTGAGCTAACCTAATATTAATTAATTATTTCTAAAAAAAAAAAAGAAGGGTATTAAATTCCCTCCCTCTAAGGATATTATCTGAATTCATTGACCTTTTTCCAAATCGCCCTCTAATTGTAACCAGGTTGTGCCGCGTTTACGGACTAACTTGTTCTTTCCCCCCCTCTCTCGGCCTTTTTCCGGGGGCTTTTATGATAATATTGAGGCTTCCTAAGCTTCCTGCCGCAAAAGAGCGCCACGCCCAGCTTTATCTCTGGCGTGTCGCGGAGGAGAAAGTTTTCTTATTCCCCAGAGCGCGGGCTGCCGGTGCGCGGGCCTGTGCAAGTGGTTCACGTGCGAGATATGAAGCAAAAAATATGAAGAAAATATGTACACAGAAGGCCGAACAAGTCTAAATTTACCACGGTCAGCGGCAAAAAGGCCGTTTAACTAGCCAACATTTTGCATATTTTCGGGGCATATACAGTCTCACATATTTTAAATCTAGATGGAGAGATTATTCTGCAGGACTCTGGACAGGTTTATATGAGTATAACATGAGATCCTGATATTACTTCTCGCATTACTTACCGTGGTATGCAAGACTGCAACGCTGGTATTTAAATTGAAAACATTATCTTTATTCAAATGCACGGGCCTTCATACCGAGCCACTCCTCTCGCCGCTGGGATCCGCCATTTGTTTGTTATTTCGGTTTGGCGGCCTCGCATCAGGCCGCCGGGATGCGCTTTGTGGGCAAGAGCAGGGCAGGGGGCCGGAGGAGCGGAAGCCACCCCCCGAGATATCGGCAGAAGCGCCGTTGTGTAATGGCCGCCGTCCCCATTCATAGCTTGGCCCTCGGGCTCAAGCACCGATTGAATAAATATGAGCGCCGCTGACCCCCCCCCGACACTCAGACCCCAGGTCAGGTTGTTGCTGTTTGTTCTGGACCGTCGGACATTTGTTTTATGAAGTTTTTTGGTTTCCATCTCCGGCCGAATCGCCCGTCAATACTTAAGGATTTGGTTCGATTTTCGTTCTCAGCTTCGGAATTTCTGAGCTTTGTGTTGAGAAAAGCGAGTTCGTTAGACGACTCTCTGGAAGCCAGTCGGTAACGATGTCAACCTCTGCCCCCGTCCACGCTCGCTAATGGCCGCCGCCGGCTGCGAGATCGGTGGACCGCTGCCTCCCCCTGTTGGCTCTGAGGGGGAACGCCGGCGCTCCGGCTGAGGAAGGGGTCTGGGCCGGGACCGAGCTCCTCTGCAGCGCTTATTTGGCTTGGAGGGAAGTCCTGGCTGGTGTGAGGTCCATGGAGACACACACACACACACACACACGCTCATACACGTATACGTTTCGAGCCTCCACTAAATCCTGCAATGTGGGTAACAAGAGTAGGACTTATTTTTACTTAATTTTAATGTTTGTCTGCTGTCACTGCCACTTTTTTAATATTAAAACATTACCACATAGTCCACGCTATGTATTTCAAATTCAAATTCAAAATTCTAATTGTATTTGTCACATACACAGTCATAAACGGTATGATACGCAGTGAAATGCTTTGGCGACTGCTACAGACCTCAATATTGCAAATATTGCAAGTATTCAATGATTACCACTATGCAAATATTGCAAACATAACCAAATATGACACTTTTTTACATGTCTTTAACATAAAATATGTGTAACAGGTAGTGTGAAGGTGTGCAAAAAGTCAAAGTAAAAGTAAATAAATAAAGTAAAAAACAGGATTATCTGTCGGAAGTGGGATTTCAGAATGTCATGTGACGTATCATGTGACCTGTTGTTTCACACCTCACCGTTTCGAACATTGTGTATGATCTCCTCGCACTTTGAGGTTGGTTGTCGGTGAACGGGCCTCTGCGGTCAACCCTGCTGTCCGCTCTGAGCTCAGATCTCCAGGTTCTCCATGCAGAGCAGTGCAAGGGATGCCCGGAGGTGACTGTGGACTGGGTGGGTTAATCCCCAAGGTCATCCTCAGCTTCCTCCGACCTTCAGGCTAATTCTTAATGGCAGCCAAGTGGCAGCGCCGGCAGCGCCATCCCTTCTCCTTTATCCCCCACACCTCCCCCGATTAATTGCCCATGAGTTGAGTTGATCTCTCTATTCAGGCTGTTAGAAATTGGCCTCCTTTCTTCCATCCTTCCCTCTCCCATGTTACTTAATTAGACTTAAAGATTCAAAAGGGAGAAATCCTGGTAAGCGGCGGAGCCACATTCCAGGAGAGGGAATTTTGATGTGCGGCTGATAAAGCGGAGAGAGAGAGAGAGAGACCTCCTTTCGTCCTTCAGTCGGCGGCGCCGGTTCCCTCGCAGGCAGAAAAGGGCAATCTGTCTCTCGCGGTGTTAATGCCCGAGAAATTATTCACCCGCCCCCCCGTCACCTCCGTTTCCCGAGACGGCGGGTTGAGGGAAGTCTCCAGGAAGTATTAAATATGGAAGGGGACGTCGTCATAGTTGGCCGGCAAGCCGAGGGTAAAGAGAAGACAGGCGGAGAAGGAGACACCGGGGGCAAATACCCGAGCGGAGCGTGTCACCCGACAGGTCTGCCCTTTCGGAAGAAGGGCCACTCGCGCCACTTTGAGGCGATCATCTCTGTGCTGGTTCCCCCGACTTTATTATTCCCCTTCCGAGGAATCGGGAGGCAGACGTCTCATTAAAATCCAACCAGCATTATTGATCACGGCCAAGGTCGGCGCAGGTTCGGGACCATAAAGGGCCCGTGACCTTCGGGGCGGTCCTCGTCCGAAACGCCCCCTTTTCCGCCAACGTCGGACCCTTTGTGTCAGAGCAGAAATACGACTTGTCGATTCCGGAGACGAGATCATAAATCGTCTGTTAACGTCTGGGGACGGATCAATAAGCCAAATCAAAAGTTTTTACAACTTCACAATGTCACGCCGCGGTGTTCGTTAAAAAAACCTTCCGGAGTAGAATCCATCCTTCGCCACCCGCCCGCTCTGATGTGGGACCATTAGAGGGGACGGCGAGGCCCATAACCAGCCCCCGACCTCCCGACCAAGGCCTCGGCTCCGGCCCGGAAGGAAGTCGGAATGTGGAAGTGACCGGGGCGGTTGGACGGCGGTGCCAGCGTTACTCGCCCGGGCCGCAAAGCAAACAGCCGGGATCAGTCGGAGGAATGTGCCGAGATTAAATTAATGTGACTTTAATCAAACGCAGGAGCCCCTTCTGGACTCGCATGAATGGGCTCCCTTGTTACGGGTCTGTCGGAGTGGAACCCGCACGCTGCACGCCGTCCTTGGCTTTTCCAATATTTTCCCAAGAGTCCCGGCGTCGGGATATTTCTTCCCTGCGGTGCAGCTCCGCCGCTTCATTTACCTTTTTGGCCGATATGTGCAAGGCTGGCAGTTCTGCAGTTCCGGGATCTCGGCTCTCCACGTCTACAGGGATTTATGAGATATGGAAGGCCATTAGCATCATAAAGACAAGTAGGAGAGCGGCCCCGCCACGGGTCCAGGGGGCCAGGAGGGAGCTTAGCGGCGCGGGGACGTGCGAGTCGGAATAATCCGATTGCCTTGATTTAGGCCCGGAATGGCGCTGTTCCGCCGGCAGGGATGAAGATGCATATCGGCCATCGGCGCAAGGGCGACTAATCATTTGGAGAGGAGGGGAGGGGCGAAAGAAACGGGACCACCTACCGTTCCAGGGGCTGACCGCTCAACTCGAAGTTGGTCTCCACCCAATAGGTGGCGTTTTGACAGGCGAGACACAGACCACACACAAGCAAGAGAGTCCATGTGGACGCCGGGCCCGAAAAACACGCCCGGCGCCAAAAACAGGCCGTGTCAGCACGACAAACCAGCGGCATATATACAGCCTCTCTGTGATCCGCAGACCCTTAATTGGACAATTGAATTGTCCCACGAGTCGAGGCGCGCTGGACGCACTCCGGCCTTGTTTGTCTTTCATTGACGACACCTCTTGGCGGCTCGTCCTGGCATCCAGCAAGCCGACTGGCGTCCCGGCATCAAAAAACACACATGGGCGTGATCCCCACCCCTCCCGCCCTCATTCCGCCCTCATTCCGCCAGTCGTGATCAGTGTTTTCTAAAATGATTGAATCATTATAATGGACCAATGCAAATCGTTCGTGCGCATACGCCGTCCCAGAGTGCGGCACGCCGGGCGTGGCGTGCAGAAGCACCGCATGCTAATTATTCGTCACCCCGTCCTATTTTAAGCCGCTCTTTATCTGGGATAAACTGCCCTAATAAAATGCCATTTAAAAATAGGTTAATTGCGCCGCAGTTCTATTTCTGTAATTGTTACAGGAAGTAAATGGGATGGAGCCTCTGTTGGCTCCCCAAGGTTCTGCAGTGCTGCAGTGCCCCCTACAGCGCAGAGGTGGACCTGCCTCCAGCTTGGCCTCGTGTTTATGCGATGCCTCAGAAGCTCACTATTTTATCACTTTCATTTGTAGACCCTGAGTGATCTTTATGTCTCGATTGGTTAAAAGCAATACAAATAAGTATACTTTATACGTCTGTGTATTTCACTTTAAAGTTATCAAGTGGTGAGAACCATATGGGTATAAGTGATATTTTGGGCAGAAAATTCTATTTAAATACAAGACATTGTTTATTGATTCATGTCACTCACGAGTTATGTTTTTAAAAAATGAAATCAAGTTCAATCAAAATATGTTTTTTTTTGTTTTTTTGTTGTTCTCCTCTCAAGATGGCAAAATTTAGCTTATGCCCCTTGATGGAGGTCCCGTCCCCACACACTGCTCCCTGGGCGCCTGTCATGGTGCCCACTGCCCAGAGGACATGTTTTACTGTGTCATCGTGTGCTGAAATTAAACAAAAGGACAATTACTTTATACGTAGACTGAAAAATATAATTTGTTGTTTCGTTTAAAATTGCTTTTATTTCAACATGAACGTTTTCATGGTGTCAAAACTCCACTATATGATTTATATTTTATTCAAACCACTTTTAATATTTTTTTTCATTAGAAAGGCTGTGCTGGAAATTTGTATGAACGTGCAGCGCCCTCTCGTGGTTGAATATGAAAATGATTGCGGTGTGAAGATCAAATATTTAATGAGATGCCACTTAATATATAAAATGTAAAATAAAGATGAGTATTAGAATTTATTTAGCAATAAAGAGTCAGCTCTCCCATCACTCAAAGCCATTTAATGAACAGTGTCAATCATGCAGCTCCATCACAACTCCAGTAAAGAGCAGGGCCATCCTGCAGATACGACACGTCCACTCAGGAAATGAGGCTCTGACGCTCACTAATTTTCACCAATTTTTATTGCAACCCATACGAGCGTCGCAGTCCCCGAATACTGAAGTCACGAGGAGACCAAAGAGCTGCAAACCTTGTCATTCCTGGAGTCGGCTTCACCGACGGTTCACTACGGAGCTGGGTGACCAACCAATAGAATTATATCATTCAAATATTGTGACAGGTACATCTGAACATCATAAAGCCTAAAAAAAACATCTAGCAAAAAAGTTGCATAGAATTTTCCAGTATTGTGCATTTTTTGAAACAGTGCTTTTTTTCAGGGGACACCTCACCCAGCCCAACACCCCAAAATGTACAGTACCAAGTCAAAGATTTGCATTTCTTGTGGAAAATGGAGTGGTGAAGGCGTTGGGGCAGACATCTCGTCATCCTCGGAGCACCATGAGTAAAAACCACAATGCTCGGGTTTTTAACGCTACGTCTACTGTACAGCAGGTCAATTCACATTCACAAAAGCAAATTATCACTAAAATGAATATTAATCATTCGACTTTGTACAACTGCTGCCTATTTTCTTATAAAATCAAAAATCAATATAAAAATGACATTGCAGATGTCCTTCAATTTTTTTAAAAGCCTAAATTTTTTTCAAACTATGTTTTACCCAAAAGAAATGGAAAAAAAAAAACCTATAATATGGCTTTGCACCTGACTCATCAAAGATAGAAAAGATAATTTCTGTAAGGACAAAATAAAAAAAAAAAAGAATACACAATCAAAACCAACAGACAAGAACATTTAAGTGGCTTAGTGATCTCTAAAACCTGAAATAAAAACTCTTTTTTTTTTTGTACAAAGTGAAAAAAACTTTACGAGTGCTTTGGGAGAAATACAATAAAATAAAAACACGTGGTGCATCAGAGTCTTTTCATTATTATCGATTTTTTTATCTTTTCTTTTCTTTTTACACAGTTCCATCAAATCTAACCTATGACCCCCCCCCCCCAACTCTTGAATGACACATAAACAACAAAAAAAGGCATTGCTGATTGGCTGAGAGGACGCGTGGGCGTGGCCCCCGCCATGGCGCCCGAACCGATGGCAGGTTTCAAGTGATCCGAGGTCACATGTCACACCTGAGTGGTAAGAGGGAGATTCCTACATTCCGCTTTGTCTTCTCCGAATCCTTCCCCCAGCAGAGCTGCCTCAAGGTTTCAACCCTACACGGAACCTGGTTCCCTCAAGCGTCTGTATGAACCGGAGGGATTAAGCCGGCGATCTGTTTCCCTTCTGAAGACAGGAGATTCGGCAACATTGAGAAGAGTGTGTCTGTGTCGTTTTCTTATTATTTATTAAAAACCGTGTGTGGGTTTTGATTAGATGAAAGGGGGCTGTTATGGGAGTATTGCTGTGTGTGTGGGTCACTGTATGTCCGAGTCGTCTATGCTGAAGCTGCTGCGGCGGCTGCTGTCGATGGACGCCTCGGGGGACATGGCGGACAGCAGGGGGTCGCACCCGTGCGGGGACAGAGCCTCATCCATCAGTAAGAAGCTCAGCTCGCTCCTCTGCCCCTCCGCCCCGCCCAGCGGGCCCAGGTCGCCCAGACCCCCCAGCCTATCCACGTAGTTGCCACAGTGCATCCCCGCCGCGGCGCCGGTGCTGTCGCACAGGTCCATCGGCGGGCCAAAGTCAAAGTGCTGGGAGCTGCCGACGGCCGGGTACTGCAGCGGCGCCTGAGGGTGGAGGTGCGGGGGCAGGGGGGGCAGGCCCCGGGGCTGAGGCTGGCCGGGCTGGGGGTGAAGGCCTGGTGGGTGGGGACGGTGATTCTCCTCTGGGCTGGTCTCCTGCTTCACGAAGGGGTTCATCATGTCACCAACGTTCAGACTGGAGGGGGAGGAGCTGGGGAGGCCGTGCAGACGGGCCTGCATCTCCAGTTCCTGAGGAACGTCACATCGAGGCACATTTACACTCCATCCGTCATCCAAAATGAACTAGAGACAATGAACTTTAATGATGTTTTTATTAACTCAGTTTAAAAGGGGGAGGAGCCCCAAGGATGACTGACAATCCACACCCATTACCAAAACCAACATGCAGCTCAAGCCTTCTGATGGGTGAACGCCCCATATGCTACATGTCCCATTAGGAGAACATGGCCGTAAATGCCCTAAACTTCACTAAGCTGAGTAAATAAAATGCATTCCCGGAGAGAGCGCGTTTGGAAGGGACGAGTCTGACCTGTATGCGGCGCCACAGCTGCTTGTTGGTAATCTCCATGAGTTTGAAGTTGTTCTCCACTTCCCTGCTCCTCTGTATGTCCTTCTGCATGCGTTTGATGTACTCCACCGAGGCCCTCAAAATCGTCCCCTTATTCCAGCGCACGTCCCTGTGCAACAAGAAAAAACGGTGAACTGCGGGCTTCCTGCCTCTTGCCAGGGTAAAAGGGTTCTTTCAGAGAAGCACTGGACCTACAGGTCGTTGGTTTTGGGAATCATGGTGCCCAGCTCCTTGATGCGGTCATTGATGTTGAACCTCCTCCTCCTCTCAACTAAGAGAAAGTGTGTGAAAGGACGGGTCATTAGTCCGTTTTTGCACACTTCAGCACACTCAAACATTGACCTGACCCAACATAGAACAAGACCAAAAAAAAAAAAAACTCTTATCCTTAACGGATTAATCTCATAATTGAATAAATTGTGCCATTATGAAAAGGAAATATTGAGACATTTGAACCATGGGGTGACATTTTGGGTGACATTGAGATATACATATCAAATGAAAGCTCTTGGGCGGATCTTTGTAGTGGAAAAATATAAATAAATGAATACATATGAATAGATATGAATGAACTGGAGTTATGTACTTAACAAAAAGTGGAGACCTGACCTCCACAGTCACCGGACCTGAACCCAATCCAGATGGTTTGGGGTGAGCTGGACCAACAAGTGCTAAACACCTCTGGGAACTCCTTCAAGACTGTTGGAGAAGCATTTCAGGTGACGACCTCTTGAAGCTCATCGAGAGAATGCCAAGAGTGTTCAAAGCAGTAATCAGAGCAAAGAAACTAGAATATAAAACATGTTTTCACTTATTTCACCTTTTTTGTTAAGTACAGAACTCCACATGTGTTCATTCATAGTTTTGATGCCTTCAGTGAGAATCTACCAACGTAAATGGTCATGAAGATAAAGAAAACACATCAAATGAGAAAGTGTCCAAACATTTGGTCTGTAGTGTATACACACAAATTCTACATACATAGATACACACACACACACACACACACACACACACATAAAATGTTACTTCTCAGTCCTCAATATGGAAACAGCTTATCTTAGAGGTCCAAAAACTGGTCTACTTGTGTTCCAGACTGGAATGAGAATGAACAGTGGGGATGTGAGCCCGGCGGCGTTCCCCGATTCCTGCCGTATCCCTGTCACAGGTAATTACGATTTGACGCCAACACAGCAGAATCAGGCCCGGCAGGTTAACGATACACCAGGGTGCCGCGCGGCGTCAGCTGAATCCAGCCCCGCTGCGCCGCGCTGATGGCCGGGCAAAAGCCGCGCCCGCTGTACTTTACACAGCGGTTGTAAATAATAAAAAAAAAGCAGAGCGCTCACTCAGGTTGTGGTTGTCCTTCTTCTGACGCTCCTTGGCCATGGCACGGGCATCGGCATCTGGACAGAAACAAGAGGAGGCCGGGTCACTGGCAGCGGATGGATGAGGGCTGACCTCGTGACCCCGGAATGATGGGAGGGCGGGATACGCACGGATGAGGTGGTTGGGGGTACCGGACAGCTCCCTCTTGATGTTCAGGTTTGCCGGGCAGGAGTTGCTGGTCATGGCCACGGTGGGGGCGGCCACGCCCGGGCCCGTGTACACATCCAGATGGCTGCTGGACAAGGGGAGCTGCACACACACACACACACACACACACACACAGAGACACAGACATTTAGAATACTGTATCTCATAATTCTAATAATGACGATGATGATGACGATGATGATGCTGCTATAATAAAATAAAAGCCCTGGTGTCCT
Organism: Denticeps clupeoides; assembly: GCF_900700375.1. Taxonomy (NCBI): domain Eukaryota; kingdom Metazoa; phylum Chordata; class Actinopteri; order Clupeiformes; family Denticipitidae; genus Denticeps; species Denticeps clupeoides. Next base: position 20,298,408 of record NC_041718.1, on the reverse strand, counting down.
TGGAGAGACGGTTTGTCCTGCCTTGCGAGAAAATGAACATTTTACAGCATCGTGTTTGGCATAACCCTGGTAAATCATCACAGTGGAGGGAAGGTGATAAATCCAGCGTATATATCATCTGCGAGGAGCTGTAAAAGGGCGAGATAACAGGCCAAATCTCGCACCCTCCCGCCGGCTCCTGGGCCGAAAAAGCAATGATTGACGGCGAGGGTATCTCTTATCGGCCTTCCGTTTTATTGTTTTATTCTCAACGCCATATCGTTTATGCCCTCGCCGCATAGCGGGCCCGCTCGGGCCGATAATGAGCCTCGACAGATAAGTTCGCGATCCGCCACCGGAGATACCTTATCGCTGAGGCTACTGGAGGCAAACAAACACACATCAACAGTAAAAAGCTGCGGCGCGTCCAACTCCCGTTACCACTCCGTTTCGGTTGAAGACAAGGGCGTCCCTCCCTCCCTCTCTCTGTCTCTCCGTCTCTCCTGACGTATGCGGATTGGACGCGACGCACAAACAAAGGCTGATTGATCGGCGCCGGGGCGAGAGCCGGCCGCCGCTCGGCCCCTCACATCAAACGGCCGCTGCCCGCTGATCAAAGACGCGGGAGGGAAGCGGGGTTCGAAGTCTAAAGCCCCCCGCTTGCGCACGGCGTCTCTCTCATCCCGCGGAGACGGGGAGGGACGAGGAGGCCGGAAAACATCGCGGCCCTCGACGCCAAGCGATGAGTAGCGCATGCATGACGGTTCACGTTTTTAATGAAATCACGACAACAAAAGGCCTTTTTTTTTTTTTTTTTTTTTTTTCTCCAGGAGATGCACGAGTAAAGACAGAGCTCGCATTGTGTGGGTCTTGCGAAGCTAATTTCATTGAAGGGAAAAAGTCCCTCTTCTGCTGCACACGCAGACCTGCAAGGACTCTTACAAACCCGAGGGTCCGCGGGAGCCGAACGAAGCTGGACGTTGCCAGATTCGGCACTTACTTCAAAAAAAGAGGGTCACGATTGGACAGAACCGAGTAAAGATCAATAAGACAGAGAGAGAACCATCAGCCTCCTGTCCCCCAATCACCGAGACCCGCCGTCTTACCAGCTGGATCTTGTCCCCTTCGATCACCTCCACGATGGCGTAGGTTTTACTCATTTCCTTCATGGCGGCCCCGTCGGACGCGTCCTTCTCTCCACCAGGACTGACGGCGGCCTGGCCAAAACCCGCACTCTTCAACGCTCCCCCCGGCACAGGGGCGGTGAACTTTCCCCCATCTGGACTTTCAGCCCTGCCTCCCCCCGTCAGGAGCCCCGCTCCTCCGGCCGGTCCCATCACAAAAAGCCTTGTAAACAAGTTGAAGTCTAACTTGATGTGGCTTAATTGTTAATTTTCGGCCCGCCGCTTTAAATGCGGCGAGGGAGAGCGAGGGCGGAATGCCTGGCGTCCCTCCCTGCACCCTTCAGCGCTCCACGTCAATAATTTAAGTCAATTAAACACTTTAAATGCTCAGGCGGGCCTACATGTCCCCCTGGGCCGGGCAGGGAGAGGGGGGCGGGCTTAATCTGGGCGCAGATCAGCAGATAGCCGTCGGCGGCGTCCACGGGCGCAGCGCCTCCGATCCGCACTTTTAAAGCGGCAGAATTAGAACATGGTGGCACTAAACTGGAACAGAAGACGGTTCCTCTCCAGATGCAGTGTCCGAGGGCCTCAGACTGGGCGCATGGAAACCCCCCAAACAGAGGGGGCTTCAGTGGTCTGCGTCAAGGTGGGGCTCAACTCACTGTGTTTGGCATCTGCACGGGGTCAATGTGGCCGCGCAGGTCGTCATAACTGGACTGCAGGCTGATGATGTCATCGATGAGGTCGTCCATCTGCTGCAGAAACAAACAAACCGCAAGCGCATGAGCTTCGCGACCAGAACCGACCCGAATGCATCAGTCGGTGGGACACTTTGTCACAGGTTTCCCACCGCAGAACACCGGGAGATCAGACCAAAGTCTGTCCCGGTTCAAAAGGTCTGTCCAATGTGAGCGGGGCACTCTGTCACTCTTTAATCTCTAATTACTGCGCTGTGCTCATAATTGGCCCTTCTGACCTTCCCTTTTTCTTGGGCACATGCAGCCCTGGCGTTGTACTGCGGGGTTATTTCACTACATCAGCATTTATGTCTCCTGAATTTACAGAAATAACCACGTGGCTAGAAACTAACTGCCCATTTTGCATGTGAAATTATTATCTTCTAAGATCAAGAAGATCTTTAATGATGATTTTATATTGAAAGCTTAAAAGGGGGAGGGACCCGTAGGCACGATTGACGGCTCTTACAGATCCTCTCACTTCCTCACTCCTGTCAATATGTCACGTCCGGGTGTAGCGTAGCGGCCGTCCTCGCAGTCTCCTCCGTTCTCTACACGCCCGCTACCAACACCAACTTGCTGGTTATCAGCGATTTAATTCGTGGTTTCTGATGGGTGAACTGGTGAATGTGACGTTAGTGAGCACGACCCACGTGTCATTAGGTTTGGTGTCCTTGTGGAGCATTGAGAAATAACAACTAATACAACAGAGGCAGCTGGAAGCCGGTAGCGTTGCGTAAGATCAGCGTATTTTCCCCTTTCTTTTCATTACCACTGAGGAATCTCAGATCTCAGATCAGATACATCCACACCCACCACAAAACTGCATTATCACGGCTTCTTTCCTCACGACTTTCCGTTCAAGTCTGTCCGGCAGACCCGCATGCCGATTACGCGTGTGAGTGTGTACGGAACGTGCATGTCATACGTTATTCTCATGGCTGGAGATGCGGAGCATGGACATCGGGCTGGCAGGGGCGCTGTTGCCCGCGGAGGTCTTCAGCTGCTCCGCGTGAAGGTGTGGCGACGCCAGCGGCGGGGTGCTGCCCGTCGGCTGGGGCAGGGACGACGGGGACGGCTGGAAGGCCCCCGCCACGGCGTGCACCGCCTGCTTGGGGACGTAGGTGGAGGACAGGTACTCCTTCACCTGCTGCCGCTGGGACTGGCGGATGTGGTAGTCGGTGGGGTTCTCCAGGTGGGTCTGCACCTGCGTGGGTCGCACACGGAACACAGTCCTGCTGTTTAAACCAAACAACCTCAGATGAAAGGAGGTGGGAGATTTAATGGCCCCGTTTCGAACCTTTGGCCCTAATTCAGCCCACGGAGGACCTGAGTTTTATACCCCCGGCACGCTCCACAATACCTAATTCCCCTTTTTATGTCACTCGGGTGGTTACTCATTCACATTTATTCATTTAGTGCATATTTTGATGTGAATAAATGCACAAAATGCTGCTCCGCTCGCCGAGGTTGTGCAATATCAGGGTTATCAAACTTTTCACATCTCTGTCCCCTCCTGCCGTCAAATTAGCAAGGCAATCCGAACAGTAGCCACGTTCAGAAGCTCGGACAAACAGAGAGCTTTACAACAAACCCCCTTCATGACGGGAATAATCTGCACGCTGCCCTGGTAAGAGATACGGCACAATGCCCCGCCTGGCCAGGGGACAGATTCCAGTGCACTGATGAATGGGCCCAGTATGGCCCTGTCAAAGTCACAGTGGGGCTGCAGTTGCTGTGGACTGAAATTACAGAAGGTCGGGAAGGGAGCAGAATGCCCCCCTCCCCTCGGAAGCTCGGACCGCCGCAGGGCCGGTTACGCCGCCTTCTGGACTGACGCCGGCCAGTTAAAGCCTGTGAAGTGATTGTCATTGTGAAACACTGCAGCACAGCACGCGGTGACACAACAAAACATGTCCTCTGCTTTTAACCATCACCCTTGGTGAGCAGTGGGCAGCCATGACGGGCCCCTGGGGAGCAGTGTGTGGGCACGGTACCTCAGTGGCACCTTAGCAGTTCGGAATTCGAACCTGCAACCTTCCTTACCCGCTAGGCCACCAGCGTAGAATCTAAGTTTGCCGCATGGCTCGGTTGCCCTTGTCCCCTTAGAGTGAAGGGCCACCGCAGATCAATCCTGAGGATTATGGCCGACCACCTCGATCCTGACCTCCATCCAGGGGACATGATCTTTTGGGGGGAAGCCGGGATCAACGCTTCCAGCTGCCTGACAAAGGAACCAGTCTGACGGCGTTACCGCGTTTAAACAGTGAAAACTGATCAACTGGAAGCTGGAACTGGAACGAGGAAAGCTGAAGGAGCAGAAAAAGTGTTGAGCACTGCACACTTTTAACTGGGAACTGATGCTTCTTGCAAAAAGGGCAGGTACCTGAGCTTCAGAATACATAACTGGACTCCAATAACCTCTATATGGTGGTTTATATAGGGCGGTAGTAGCCTAGCGGGAAACAAACCCCACTTACTACCATTGTGTCCCTGAGCAAGGCACTTAACCCTGAGTGTCTCCAGGGGGGACTGTCCCTGTAACTACTGATTGTAAATCGCCCTGGATAAGGGCGTCTGGTAAATAATGTAAATGTATATGCCGTCATCTCCTGGAAAACTCTCATTCAACCTCCCCTGGATGGGTTCTTTTCCTTCGGGTGGTGACTGTGACAATGTACTTTGTAAAAAGTGCTGCATAAATAAAATTGTATTGACTGATTGGTTGGTTGATAAGTATGAGAACAATATCAGTCACCAAATCTCAACCCGACGCAGCAGGGACTTTGGTTCCCGCCCACTCCTCATCGCCAGGGACGTATAAACGGATGGATGAACAGCTGCTATTTTGGTGGTCAACAGTCAAGGTCACAGGTTCTTCCGTGCAGGGCGCACAAAACCGTGACACGTCAAATTCAACTTTAACTTCTCCGTTCGTTCCTGCCGGCAAACGTTCACATTTTCAGAAGGCTGTTCCGACGCAGGGAAATAAAACGCTGAAGAAATACGGCCAGCGCGCATCAGAGGAGAAGTTGCAGCCGATCACATGACCCGGGGAGCTCTGCTGTTACGTAACTCGTGGCACGAACCCGTTTCTGCTTTTAGAAATCAACACGAACGCAGCTCCTACGCGCCTCCCTTCTTTGCAGCATCAAAACAGGCGTCGGTTTAAGGGCGAGGCGGGGACGCACCGAGTCCCCGGAGCGCTGACAGGTAACCAGTAATGACATCCGTAATCACGTCATTTCACATCCTACACACACACACACACACACACACACACACACACGGTCACCTTGCATCACAGGTATCTAGGCGATCAGACAAAAAAAAAAAAAAAAAAAGTGTTAGATTTGTACCTGTTCCTCTGAGGAATCCTACCTGGCAGCAGCCCCAGCACATTATCCTCACTCCTGCATCCCCGGAGCTCCTCCGGCCACAAAGAAGCCCCTCTGTTCCTCAGATGGACGCACCGCTCGGGCACCAGGCCGCCCCTCTCCGGCTTCACCATGTGACGGGATTATGGGACCTCGCAAATCCCCCTAATTTGGGCTCCGTTCGTGGTGTGGCTCCGTCCATCCTCTTAGGGCCACTAGGGTGGGCTACCCCCCGCTTAGCCATTCCACAGCAGACTCCAAAATTCTGGGGGGATTAGGTCATCACGGGGGCATCTGAGATCTGAACGCCAACTTCCGCCCACAGGTCTCGGGGTGGAGGAACACAGTCTGGGGAGTTCTGGCCACAAGTTCCCCAGCGCACGAGGACTGGTTTCCCCAAAAAGTAGCAGATCCGTGCTCATCAGGCTAGGGAGATTCCCGGAGACGTGACTTGGCAGTCTTGAGGTCCGTGATTCAATTATGAGCCACCACCGACCTTGTGAGCGCGGCGTTGTCGCAATAGTAACGTGTGTGGCCACCCGGCCACCATGATTATACCTGCCGCGCTGGGCATGCGGCCTTTCACGGCTGCCCACTGTCACCGGGGGTGACGGTTAGAACCAGAGGACACATTTAGTAGTGCCACAACAGTGTTTCACAATGACAACCACGTCACTTTGCGTCAGTGCGAGGAGTGGCAGGAATTTAACCTGGCCACAGGTCACAGGAATGCAGGGCAAGAGAAGTGACCTCGGGCAGACTTTCCGGAACCCACCCAGACTTTCCGGAATGTTTCTGCCAGTATTTCATATTCAGTAAATATAATAATGTATATAATGAGCAGATTCCTCAATGAGGAACCAATTGGATTGAATTGAAACCCATTTAGTTACGGCAGTTAAATCACATCATTATCTGGCAACACATTTTCTCCCTGCAGATGGGAGAATTCGAAACCAGGGCCCTTTTTCCCCCCGTCTCTCACCTTGAGCACCTCCACAGGCACCTGCATGTGGCCCTGGTAGTTGCTGGGGGCGTTCATGGCAGGCGTGGGCCCGGCCGGGCGGAGCTGGCTGTAGTGCGGCATGGCCTGGTGCTGCTGCTGTCGCTCCCGCAGCTCCTCCTGCTGCAGCTGCTCCCGCATCAACTGCAGCCGCAGGCCGGTGCGAGACGACATGGCTGCAGGGCGCGGAGGGCGTCCCGCCAAAGACACGCAGTCCAGCCCGAACGCGGGAGAGGAGCTGCAGCGAGGAAGAAAAGAGAATAAAAGTGATGAGGGGACAGTTGTGATGACCCCCAATGTGCTTTGAGGTCCTGGCCTGTTGGTGATGGGCAGGACTGGGCCTGGAGGGTGTAAAAACCTTATTTGATTTCCTCTTCTCCCATTACTTAATCTATTATAGTCCTGTATGGCTCTCCGTACAACTATTAATTATTCTACACCTTGATATTCCTTTTATTTTTGTTGGATTTTCCAACAAAATACTATTCGCTTAAATCTTTGGTGATTTCGTGCCTTTTATGTAGTGGGGTTGGAGATGACAGGAAGAAAGATGGGGGAAGACCATGTAAAATGTATGGATACGGTGATACCATTTAAACCTGCCCAACGAGGCAGAGGCATCACCTTGACTTTTGTCAATCACGCCTATGGGCTCCTCCCCCTTCATCTCCTGGGTGTCAAAATTAATTATATGCCAAAAGGTCCAAAAGGGACTGGGTGGGTAGTTGGTTCGTCCTTGCCAACATAGAGTTAACTAGCAGGCAGCCACTTCCTGTTTCTGTCTGCTTATTTCTGTAAATACAAAAGGCATAAGCAGGAAAACAACAGACAATACAAAAGAAAATACGAAAATTAAACAGGGCTCTTATCTAGATTTATACACACACACATACATAGTAATTCTTCATTTGGCTCACTAGGACCTGATCCGCAAGTACCATTAGCTCAGAATCCAACTTTATTATTCATATTATATATATATATCTCGGGTCCTAGTGAGCCAAATGAGGGATTACCATGACAGTCATCTCAAAACACTTACGCAAGTTGCTCTGGACAAGAGCGCCCGGCAAATGCAGTGAAAGTAAATGTAAGTAAATGGCAGCATACGGCCCTACTGCTGCAGGGGGAGTGAGAATCAGTAGTGTAAAAGTGGTGTTAACTGTGCATTAATTTGAGTTGTTTTGTGTCAGGGCATCACGCAACATCCACTGAATCCTAAAGCTCATAAAAAACATCCTTCATATGCCCCTCTTTCTCTCTAGCTTGTGTGCAAATGACTGAAAAGCTCTACTATGACAATTTAAGGTTTAGCACACACACACACACACACACACACACACACACAGAGACACACGCCTGCAACTCCATCAGTCCAGCAGATACCACAGCACAGATGCTGATGTCCAACCAGCTCCAGCCAAAGGGGCGTAACTCTGGTCGTAAACAGGGAAGTCACATGAGTGTCATGTGGTCCTTGTGTTTCTGGGAGCTCATGTGAGCATCTTTTCTCAGACAGAACCCACCGGAGGGCCCACACACACTTCAGCATGCATGCACACGGCCGGGGAAGAGGCGCAGGGAAGAGCCGCCCTGAACTGCAAAAGTACATGTTCCTGCAGTATACCCAGCCAGACTAAAAAGGAAAGGTGGCGCCGTTGTACAGAAACCATGTACCTAAAACCATGTAACACTATCATTTCATTCCAGAAATTCCGAAATCTCGAGAGTGAACTGTACCAAACCAGGAACAGAGAGAGAAGACAGGAGCGGAGAAAAAGCCGCATTGTACCAGGAGGTACCATAACCACCACAGCTCCTATTCAAGCACTGAAGCAGCACCAGAAAACACACACTGTGGGCTTTGTGACACCGGCCGGCACCATGGGCCATGCCAGGGTGGGTGGGGGAACTGGTCTGGCAACAACAACAAAAAAAAAAAATTATATATTTTTTGGTGAAACAAAAATTCAGCTGGTGTCTAAATCACTGCAATGTCACTGATATTTGATATTTGCTTATATTTACACTTGACTACCTCCAAATCTAGATTTGAAATAAAAATGAACGCAAATCCTCACATTCCTTCCAGAAATTATTAAAACAAACACACGTGAATTAGTAAAAAGTACCAGGGTATTGGTCGTTCAACAGGACAATGAGGACAGGACACTGACATTCACTTTTCATGCTGTGAGGAGTCTGGACACAAGTTTATTCACAACAATCGCTGTCCAAAGATGCTGTGAAAAAGGCGAGGTTCCACATTAGAACTGTAATTGGGCCCAAAAAGTCTAGCTTTTTAAAAGCCCTAAACGTTTTACACGCGCTACGAGCGCTAGAATAAGAGGGAAAGGATATGTGCGGGGAAATGATCGGGCTTAAAACATAATTAGGAGCCATTTTCGCATCTCTCTCAAATAATTAAAACGCATCACCTGACAACGGTGGCCGAGAATTGCAAATCCAATTAGCATTTCATTTAAAAATGAACCTTCAACGAAACAAATTTACAATTAAATTTATGAATCATAAAGCTCAAGCTCAACCCGACCCGAGTCCGAATAAAATGATAGAAATTGAGCCCGACCTGACGAGCCAAGATTTACAGCTCTATTCCACTTCCATTCAATTACACTTCAAAAACCAATCACTTTCAATCGTTTTACAACTATCATCTAATGTGATTTTGACAGAACACAATTGTACTCGTGAACAGGAAACACACACATCCATACGTCACGTTCCTCACACAGGGAGACGGTTTATTTATAAGCCATAATGAAAGAGCGAAGGACCCTGCTGATCTGACCTCCAAATTAAATCAGACGGACAGTGAGAGGGACCGTCTGTTGTGCGTCTGTGTGTGGAGGTCTGCACGGTGACGGTCATTCATGTGCACGTGGGTGAGAGAGGGAGAAGATTTAGAAGAACGCAGATGCTTTTCCCTTCATGGCCGTGCTGGGGTTCCGTAACAAGGTCACCCGGAGTCTGTGGCCTTTGTGCTTACAGTGAAGCCCCAGAATGCAGCTGGGGGGGGGCGGGGAGCATCTTTCCGAGAACGACCGCCGTGCGTTAGGACGGCGGCGCACAAAGGGGGCCACTGTCACAGCGGCCAATAGCAGCGCAGCTTCAAACGCTGGAGAGGGGAGTGAAACAGAAACGGAGGCACGGCAACGAAACTGGAAGAACGGGATTGTGGGTAATCTCTGCGCTGAGCTGTGGGACGCCAAGCAAGTTGCAACCGGCTGGAACCTTGAGCAAATTTGAATTTCCCAACTTAATTTTTTATTTTTATTTTTTCCTGGACGCCCCCCTCACTCGCTTTCCAACTCCGACGTGCCTCAAACCCCCGGGAAAAATGTCCAGCCCTCGGAGGCACGTCTGGCTGGGCAGAGCCAGGCACGTCTGGCTGTGCCAGGGACCCAAAATAACCCCTTACTTTCTGTTCCTCTTTTCAGGGACACCCTGTTCCCTGGGGAACGCCGCCGGCCCCTGTGCACGCGTGTGTGTACAGATGCGCTCTCAGTGCGCTATGTCCCCCCCCCCCCCGTGTTGAGAATGTTCTCTGATGGACCCCCAGCCAGTGAGGCCGGGAGGTGGTGAGTGACCTCCGATCCTCAACCTCACGCTGCTAAACGTCGGCGGCAGATGAGCGGTTGGCGTTCCGACTCCCCCGCCTTCCTTCCTCTTTATTTTCTCTCTATCGCTCACACACACGGATGACTTCCCCACGACGTGCGGCTGAGAACACGGCACAGACAAACAAGGTGGCAGCTCGAAAGAAAAATCCCCATTTCACAGACTTCACACCACTTTGATTGGTCTTGTGATTAAATCAACAGAACTAAACCAACTGTTTGCATGACAATGAGACAAACTAAAGTAGAATAACAGGTGAGATCAGCTAAGATGGAATAAAAGAAAAATTCTTAATCAACCTGTTGTGTCAAAATGTCTTTTGGGGTATTTCTAGAGAAAACACTTGAACCCAGACATGTGCATACACACATTCAGAACCTGTCTGTAGGCCCAGAGGCTGAAAAACGTGGAATTACCAAATGATGAAGATGGTAGTATAAACAAAGTTTTAAAAGTTGCCCAGCGTCCATCTCCTCCTTTTGTCCTCCTCATATCCCTTGTACACAAACGTGACCACGCCCACTACCATCACCAACCATGCAGGTCATCAGGTGCTTTAATTTATGTGTTCTGATGGGTCAACTAGCTAATGTGACAATAGTGACAAGACATCACGAAAATATCTCCATCTATATTATTGCCCACAGTTATCAACCTCTTTAAATATCATATCAGTGTCAGTCATGACCTGTTGACCTCACCTGACCCCTGTCAACATGTATCTAAAGAGCTGTGTAACACACTGTGTAACAACCATAAACCAGGTACGCTAAACCTACATGTTCAGTACAGCATATGTACCGTATACAGTACAGGACAAAAGTTTTAACACCTTCTCATTCGATGTGTTTTCTTTATTTTCATGACCATTTACGTTGGTAGATTCTCACTGAAGGCATCAAGACTATGAAAGAACACATGTGGAGTTATGTACTTAACAAAAAAAGGTGAAAAAAGGTGAAATAACTAAAAATACATGTTTTATATTCTAGTTTCTTTGCTCTGATTACTGCTTTGCACACTCTTGGCATTCTCTCGATGAGCTTCAAGAGGTCGTCACCTGAAGTGGTTTTCACTTCGCAGGTCTGCCATATCAGGGTTAATTAGTGGAATTTCTTACTTTATCAATGGGGTTGGGATCATTGGTTGTGTTGTGCAGAGGTCAGGTTACTACACAGCCGACAGCCCTATTGGACAACTGTTAAAATTCATATTATGGCAAGAGCCAATCAGCTAACTAAAGAAAATGAGTGACCATCATTACTTTCAGAAAGTAGTCCAGAAAATTGCAAAAACTTTAATTGTGTCCCCAAATGGAGTCACAAAAACCATCAAGCGCTACAACGAAAATGCCACACATGAGGACCGACCTAGGAAAGGAAGACCAAGAGTAACCTCTGCTTCTGAAGACAAGTTCATCTGAGTTACCAGCCTCAGAAATCGCAAGTTATCAGCAGATCAGATCAGAGGCCAGATAAATGCCACAGCAGCAGACCCATCTCTAGAACAACTGTAAAGAGGAGACTGCTGTGAATCAGGCCTTCATTGTCAAATAGTTGCCAGGAAACCACTGCTAAGGAGAGGCAACAAGCAGAAGAGATTTTTTTGGGCCAAGAAGCACAAGGAATGGACATTAGACCAGTGGAAATCTGTGCTTTGGCCTGATGAGTCCAAATTTGAGATATTTGGTTCCAACTGCCATGTCTTTGTGAGACGCAGAAAAGGTTAACGGATGGATTCCACATGCCTGGTTCCCACTGTGAAGCGGAGGAGATGTGAGGAGGAGGTGTGATGGTGTTTTGTTGGTGACACTGTTGGGAATTTATTCAAAGTTGAACCAGCGTGGCTACCACAGCATCCTGCAGCGACATGCCATCCCAACCGTTTTGCGTTTAGTAGGACGATCATCTATTTTTCAACAGGACAATGACCCCAAACACACCTCCAGGCTGTGTAAGGGCTATTTGACCGAGAAGGAAAGTGATGGAGTGCTGCGGCAGATGACCTGGCCTTCACAGTCACCGAACCTGAACCCAATCCAGATGGTTTGGGGTGAGCTGGACCCCAACAAGTGCTAAACACCTCTGGGAACTCCTTCAAGACTGTTGGACAACCACTTCAGGTGACGACCTCTTGAAGCTCATCGTGAGAATGCCAAGAGTGTGTAAAGCAGTAATCAGAGCAAAGAAATATATAAAAATATATAAAACATATTTGTGTGACTCCATGTTTCCATGCTACCACCTGAGCACAAAATAATAATAATGAACATCCTCATCATGTTGAGATTATATCATAATCTCTTGCTGTGCTGCAGAGAGCAGCAGACTGCAGATTGCACAATTTCAGATTTCAACCTTTTAAAAGAAAAAAAAGTTTTATCCCCGACGCTGTAGCTTTCATGGAATCCCATGATGAAACTTCCCCAAACAAACCCACGGTCATGTGCACAACAGTCACCCTCCCGAGGGAAGCAGCGACGAGAAAAAGAAAGTCACTACGCTGCAGAACGTACTGTAAACAACCTCGACTGTGGACCCAGTAACGCAGGATAAATGCTGAGATCTAAAACGGCAAGTTATTTCACAAACAAAACGGTCAGGATGAACGCCACACATGTTCGGGGTATTTCTAGTGAAGTCCCGACAGGTGCACACACACAATCGAAACCTGTCTGTGGGAACCAAGGTTCCAACTGGTTCCAGGTCCCGGTGTGAATTTGGGGATGTTAGACCATTGAGAGAAGATGAAATGATCCTTTATAAGTCCCACAAGTGGCTAATTTACATTGTCAGAAAGTGGACAGTATAAGATAAGAGCAGCAAGACAATAGCATAGACAATATGCCAACCATATTATATAAAAAGTTCACTGTACAAATAAATATGATGAGTGTATTAAAAAAGAAAATGTGTATGTCTGTATACATAAAATATATTTAAGTGGATATATATACAGATGTGGCCACAACAGCAGAAAAAAAAATTGACTTTTGTCTTCAGAAGGGCGGCGACTGTTAGTCCCTCTTGGTACTGGACACACCCGTCTGATCTACATTCATACAATGTGTGGTTTTATCGCGATACTGTGAGAGATACACAAACACGCTCGAAAAAAGAATGAGATCATGGAGCTATTTTATACTCTCCAAAAAAAATCCAGGTTCATCATTTTTCAGCTGCAACTGTCACATAGAAAGAATGCTGAGTCACAGTGGCCTTCAGTCATGTGATGAATGCCGGTCCCTGACGGAACCACACATCTGATATTTGACATATCTGACATCAAGAATTACCTCTTTTGTGCTGAGAAACTTCTGAAACAGGTATGAGTGTCGTCAGGAAGTTGATCTCTACATTTCTCAGTGCCTGGAGGAAGGGGTCAGGGTTCTCCGACTGGGAAGAGAAACACAGAGACGTGACTGTCACCGTCCACAACTGTGGCAGAAGAACAGAAAAATAACAAAAAATATCATTATGGCTCTATTACAGTTCCATTATGCCTCTGCTTTGTTTGTAAAGATTGTCAGTCATCCAGGTGAATTTGTCTGAAAGTTGAGTCATGGCAACTGGACTTTCTTTCTTTAATGTACAGACGTTTCATTCATGTTACAGTTCTGCCATGTTCTTGTACAGTTCTGTTACAGTTTTGTTATAGTTCTGTTCTGTTACAGTTCTGCCATTTTCTGTTATGCTGTGTTACAGTTCTGTTATAGCTCTGTTCTGTTACCACTCTGTTACAGTTCTGCCATGTTCTGTTATGCTCTGTTACAGTTCTGTTCTGTTGCCACTCTGTTACAGTTCTGTTATAGCTCTGTTCCGGTACCTCTCTGATACAGTTCTGCCATGTTCTGTTACGCTCTGTTACAGTTCTGTTATAGCTCTGTTCTGTTACCACTCTGTTACAGTTCTGCCATGTTCTGTTACGCTCTGTTACAGTTCTGTTATAGCTCTGTTCTGTTACCACTCTGTTACAGTTCTGCCATGTTCTGTTACGCTCTGTTACAGTTCTGTTATAGTTCTGTTCCGGTACCTCTCTGATACAGTTCTGCCATGTTCTGTTACGCTCTGTTACAGTTCTGTTATAGCTCTGTTCTGTTACCACTCTGTTACAGTTCTGCCATGTTCTGTTATGCTCTGTTACAGTTCTATTATGGGTCTGTTCTGTTACAGCTCTGTTACAGGTCTGCCATGTTATGTTATGCTCTGTTACAGTTCTGTTACAGCTCTGTTCCGGTACCTCTCTGATACAGTTCTGCCATGTTCTGTTACGCTCTGTTACAGTTCTGTTATAGATCTGTTCCGGTACCTCTCTGAAACAGTTGTACCATGTTCTGTTATGCTCTGTTCTGTTACCACTCTGTTACAGTTCTGCCATGTTCTGTTACGCTCTGTTACAGTTCTGTTATAGCTCTGTTCCGTTACCACTCTGTTACAGTTCTGTTATAGCGCTGTTCTGTTACCACTCTGTTACAGTTCTGTTATAGCTCTGTGGCTATAATCAGAGCGTCTTCCATGTCTGGAATGGATTTTGAGTATTACTGAGTCTGAGTAAATGACTATAACTCTCAGACTTTTAGTCAACTGAACCTTGACTAGACTAAAATGAGCATGGACGTGACTAAACAAATAAAGACTAAAATGACCGCTTGACACAAAGACCAGACCAGAAATAAGACAAAAACAACTGCAGTTACACCTCTCTTTGAACACTGCTCAGTTCTGGTTTAGTACCCCTCTGGTCTCTTTCTGCATTGTTATGGTTCTGCTGTGGTGCTAAACAATCTGGCCTGAGTGCCATTCGCAGCAGAAGCAGTAAGGCAACAGGTGCACAGTAACAATAATTTACAGGTTATTAATAGACCCCAGTTTCCATAGTGAAAGCAGTATGAAGTGTGTGTGTGTGTGTGTGTGCTGCCAGGTTCATCAGGCATTACTGAGTCTTAAATAATCAAAATAAACAAAGCCATTTCCATCTCGCTTCCACAATTCAGAAAACAGCAGAGCATTCCGTCCCCGAGACTCAACCCCAACGACCAATCAGCTCAAGGGCGGCGGTGACCCGGTACTCATCACTTTAACAATCTTCAACACCCGGCCTGATATTCACTACGCTGACCATCACGTCGCCAAGCAACCAATGCAGAGACTGTAAACACCCACCTCTGAATGGCGGCGGCCGTCACATCAGCGCGATAACATCCTGCGAGACAGGGCTGCATGCAGCGGCCGCGTCTTATACGAGGACGCGTGCGTGAGAGCAGCCCGGCTCGTGACCCATGCGGCGAGGGAGGGGACAGAGACAGGAGGGAGTGACACCGAAGCCTCCTCTTCCAACACGGCCGGCACACTTCCTCCACTTCCCCTAAATGAACCCCAGACGTCGGCGGACCCAGAGAGGAACAACAGAGTCCTCAGTGTGGCAGGACAAGCCCCTCCCACCCCAAGCCGAAGGACACTGGAGGAGTTCCCCGTTTAAGACACGCCGGGGGAGTGTGTGGGTTGGTGTGTTAGATGTCAGTGAAGAAGAGGGAGACGTATTCCGGGCCATGAGTCACTGGACAACCCGGAAAAGCGGGAAATCTCGGGAGCTACCGGGAAGTCTGTCACTCAACAGTGGGTTCAATCAAAAAATTATTTATTGACCGGATCTTTTATGAAGTGAAGTGATTGTCACTTGTGATACACAGCAGCACAGCACACGGTGCACACAGTGAAATTTGTCCTCTGCATTTAAACCCATCACCCTGAGTGAGCAGTGGGCAGCCATGACAGGCACCCGGGGAGCAGTGTGTGGGGACGGTGCTTTGCTCAGTGGCACCTAAGTGGCACTTTGGCGGATCGGGATTCGAACCGGCAACCTTCTGAATACGGGGCCACTTCCTAAACCGCTAGGGCCACCTGACTGGAACTAGTGCATTTCCAAAAATTTTATTATGGTGAAAAACTGTGAATCCATAGGTAATAGTTGCAAATATATAAGACCCTGCATTTCTAAAATGTAACAATACAATAAATGTAACAATACAATAAATGTAACGGAGGGCTGTTCTGGATCAGTTGCATCTCTTTACCTTCATGGCTGCTCTGCACAACACATTTACAGCATTTACCAGACGCCCTTATCCAGAGCGACTTACAATCAGTGTTAACAGGGACAGTCCCCCCCCTGGAGACACTCAGGGTTCAGTGTCTTGCTCAGGGACACGATGGTAGTAAGTGGGGTTTGAACCAGGGACTTCCACCTACCACCCATCTGTTGTCATCACCATAAGCAGGTTCATGAGACGTTCATTAACACAGGAACTTTTTCAGGCCTGTTGGAAAATCATCCCCATTTTTTAAATTAAGTCTCACACTCTTTTTTTGTCATTTTTTTCCCCATTGACCTAGAAGTTACCCTAAACTTGTAGAGCAAGCGTTAGGTGGTAGTAGCCTAGTGGGTAACACACTCGTATTATGAACCAGAAGACCCGGGTTCAAATCCCACTTAATACCACTGTGTCCCTGAGCAAGACACTTAACCCTAAGTTGCTCCAGGGGGACTGTCCCCTATAACTACTGATTGTAAGTCGGTCTGGATAAGGGAGTCTGATAAATGCCATAAATGTAAATGTTAAGGGAAGAGTCTGCAGGGCACGACGTGGGTGATCAGGTGACAAACAACACCCACTGTGTGGCTTATCTGCATCTCGGGACGCCTCTGTCACCATTCTAGTGTAGCGTAGCGATGGCATAGATCTGCATACCTGTACCTGTCAGCGGCAGAGTTGTCCCCTGACGGGCCTTTATCTCTGCCACAAGACAGGATGTACAGTCTCAGGGCCCGGCTGACATTTAAACAGGAGCCCTGCGCCGGCAGTAAAGCTATTCTGGGCCGGAATGCTATCCTCCGAAGAGCCAAACTCGGCCCCCCCTGCTGGTGAGCGCCCCCCCCCACCCCGTTACATAATAACCCGCTCATCCAGAGCGCGGCAGAACCGGCTGAGTCATCTTCCCTGTCGCGCCCAACAAGCCCCTCCGGATAGCCCCTCCGGGGTTCAGAACAGGAAGCCGTCCACGGGTCGGCGGTCACATGATCTGAGGTCATCAGAGAGCTTCAGAGGGGAGGCGCTAATTTACATTTAATTTTAAGGAAGTGGCTTTTCTTTTACAAGAATTAACTGTGGTGTGATGTCTGACTCACAAGCACCCTATGATCGCGGGGGTCACGACCTTTAATATTTGGCTTAGGTGGCTGACCTTGTGATGTCCAGGGCATGTTTTGCATGCTGACAATTTTGAAAATGCTTCTATGCTACCATTCAATTACTGCTATTATCAACAGAGCAAAAAAATATTCTAGTTTTTACTATATTAAAGATTCTGTGTATCTTTTGTAACTTTGCTTGCCACAGAAAGCAACGGGGAAAAAAAAATTCAATGATTTTGAATTACAAATATTATTTTTTTATGCTTTGTGCAGTGATGCCCTCCTGAACCACACCCACATATTACGCAATGTTAAATTTTATATAACTTTTCAGTTGCAATCACACTGTTAAAATTGAAATATTGAAAATTGTTCAATAAACACTGGCTGTTTCAATGCTCAATGACTAATCATTTTAAATAATCATTATTGCAATCATAATTAACTGAGCAGGCCTAAAAATATTGTCTGATGCTGCCTGCAATAAATCCAACGTAACCAATGACTGGACAGAGTTATTTACTTCATTATTATGTATATATTATGTACAGGCTTTAATAAATCGGAATGGCAATTATCAGCAATGTCAGAGCTTACATGAATCAACTTCAGGAACTGGAGGTACAGTCACAGGCAGAGATATTCTGCCTCAGTCACGTCATGAAATCTGAGCAAGGTGCACGGCGTCTCCCAAAGGTGCCAGAGCAGCTGGGAAAGGGACGGGCTACAAACAGCCGTGACGAAATGTCGGAGCATCGCATTTCACAGGGCAGCGTTCCTTCCAACTAACACCACAACACAACAAAGCCCTGGGGCAGAACTTACCGGTGACCTTCCAGCTGAGGATGTTGAGACCGTCTGGCTAGAAGGCCGCATGAAGCGGTGCAGTCACTAGTTCTCGGACGTGAAAAGCAGTTCTGTTTACAGTACGTTGCAGCATCGCGCCAGAACAGACATCAAACGGACCTTCTGAAGAGGCCTTCAGCATGGCCTCCTGCGTCACAGTGGGTACACACACTACTCGCCCCACGCACGCCCTTCGACCTCAAACGTCAACCCCTAACCGGCGCGGCGTGCATAGAAAGCAAAAAATAGCAGAGCCAGAGCACGACCCGACATTGGTGTTTGGGTGGGAGGAACAGCGGGCTCCTCGGAGATCTGGCTCTGCAGCGTTTTTTAATAAACTACATTGAGACAACAATGCATTTACAGTAGGTGCTTCGGCGTGGGAGACGGGAGCTGAAAAGCCCCTGTTTGTATTGGCCTGGGCAGCTGCTGCGTCGTGGACCAATGGCAGCGCTGCAGCGTAGGAGGACGGCGTCACAACCAAGGAGGCCTTGTGCGCCTGACAATGGCCGATGCACAGGGACGCTTCTGAGCTGGGAGCGCCGGTACAAAAGAGCTTTTCTGCCATTTCCTCCCTTCCCCAGTGTGTTTATTTGGAGGAAACCTCAGTTCCCCTCAGCGTATTATTCATTTTTATTCATAATTTCAGTTCCAACAATGAGTTTCCTAGTTTCTGTTACGATTCCCTATTTAGAACAAGTCGATTTCTAAAATCGGATTATTTTATTATAATATAATATTATATAGAATTATAATATAGATGTATGTGTGCTTTTAGTCGGCGTCAGAGGGCCCTATTTTGCAAATGACTCGCTCCTTGATAGAAGCCTCCGGCGGAACCGAACCTGTCGTTCCCGGCCGGAGACGGGATTAATGGGACGTGGCCAGCGTTGATTATTCCGCCCCACCAACGGACATACAAAGGACAGCTGGAGATGTGAACATTGCGTGGGACTGCACATTCGACATCGAGTCGACTTGGCAACTCAACTTCCGACTTTTTTTTGATAGATGAGTTGATCTGAAAGAGCCATTAATGCCCTCATATATGTCATATATAAGTCAAACCATCTATTATACCTAATATAGTTTTCGAATCATGTGTAAATAATATTGCGCAAACAGGCCTGAATACACATTAATTAAACATGATCAGAATTCAGTGTCCACTAAATGGAGTTGCCAGATTGTGAACGTCCAAAACGCGTTTTTATGTAGTTGACGTAGCCTCCTTGTCGTGTCCAAAAGCTATTATTCTTCTGCCAACTTAGTAAACCAGGAAGTGCTCATATTACGTGATGTATGGTAAATATAGCCGTGTACGATGAGCGACGCCTCAACGCCCTTCTCCAGAGTGACTTTGAACTTGTGACTTGGTGGCTCGCAGGTGACAGTGTTTGCCAATAGGCTACTGCCAGTCACACTCGGGCCGGCAGCGAGGTATGCGATGTGGAGAACCAGCTCTACGGGCTGGCGAGAGGGCAGGAATGCACGTGGGTGAGTTGTGGGCGACAGACAGGAGATGGCACATGGAGATAAGCGGAGCCACCTACCGCAGTCCCGTCACCGATGATGTAGTAGTCCCCCTTCCCAACGCGCCTCGGCCCCCTGCTCCGTGCGTGAAAGGGGGCCGGAGCTGTTTGGCTCGGTGGAATGACAGGAATGCCAGCCTTTGCCCTAGCTGGCACGTGCCCGTGCTGGGGAACAGAGGAGGGGACGCGACGCCAGGGCCGCGGCAGAGGTGACCATGTTTAGCTGTGCAGCAGAATGACGCTGGGAAGTAAACATCAGGCCCTGCTCTGTCTCAGGTCGCGCAACGCTTAGCCAATAGCATTACCCAGCATGCCCCAGCACGCCAGGTTTGTTTTGAAAGTGAAGTGATTGTCACATGTGAAACACAGCAGCACAGCCCAAGGTGCACACAGTGAAATTTGTCCTCTGCATTTAACCCACCACCCTGAGTGAGCAGTGGGCAGCCATGACAGGCGCCCGGGGAGCAGTGTGTGGGGACGGTGCTTTGGCACCTCGGGATTCGAACCGGCAACCTTCTGATTACGGGGCCGCTTACATTTACATTTACAGCATTTATCAGACGCCCTTATCTAGAGCGACTTACAATCAGTAGTTACAGGGACAGTCTCCCTGGAGCAATTTAGGGTTAAGTGTCTTGCTCAGGGACACGATGGTAGTAAGTGGGATTTGAACCTGGGTCTTCTGGTTCATAGGCGAGTGTGTTACCCACTAGGCTACTACCACCCTGGTGGTGGCCGCTTCCTTCACCGCTAGGCCACCACTGGCCCCAGATGTTTACCAACATCCATCTGGTTTTTCTGATTTGTTTCATGGAAATATTGCAGGTCGCACACGTGGTTTTAGAAAATGGCAGCGCGCCACATGATTAATCAGCAGATTCCACGGCTCGCCGCACGGCTGCAGGCAGACGGCGGAAGCGTCGCCAGCCGGAGATGGAGACGGGGAAGTGCGTACAGTCTTGCCAGAAGCCACGTCGAGAACGCCTGGCGGCATCACTTCCTCAGGCCGCCCCCGGCGTGCTTTATTAAACTTGCTGCGTCCAATACCGACACAGTCACATGACTTCATTCAGCCGTTTATCGCAATTACAAGTTGTAAAGTGAAGTGATTGTCACATGTGATACACAGCAGCACAGCATATGATGCACACAGTGAAATTTGTCCTCTGCATTTAACCCATCACCCTGAGTGAGCAGTGGGCAGCCGTGACAGGCGCCCGGGGAGCAGTGTGTGGGGACGGTGCAGTGGCACCTTGGCGGATCGGGATTCGAACCGGCAACCTTCTGATTACGGGGCCGCTTCCTTAACCGCTAGGCCACCACTGCCCCAGTTGCGGCTGTGTTTTACAGGGCCGTGTACGGAACATGGCGGCGCCGACGTGTACTTTCCACGACTATTTTCACAACAGAGCTGCTCTCCGGCCAACAGCCCGAAAAAAAAAAAAAAATTAAATCTGGCAAGGCTTTCCAGGAACCCGGCACGCGCACCGGGGGTTAATTAGGCCCCGCCCTGCCTCACACCTCGGCCCGAGCAGGAGGCAGGCCGCGCTGAGGAACCGGACAGGCAGGTTCTGCAGCGGAGAGCCACGTGACCCACGTGCCGGCCAATCGCAGAACCGGGAACAAACGTCACATTTCGGAACATATGTCTACGCTTGTGGGTGAAAATGAGTCCGTTTGATCTTTATTAGCAAACATTAAAATAACAAAGTTCGAACGGCGATTTGTTTCCACATTTGGATGCCACATGAAGACATCAGAACCATTTCGGGTGGTAGTAGCACATGCCAGTAGGTGGTAGTAGCCTAGTGGGTAACACACTCGCCTATGAACCAGAAGACCCAGGTTCAAACCCCACTTACTACCATCATGTCCCTGAGCAGGACACTTAACCCTGAGTGTCTCCAGGGGGGGGACTGTCCCTGTAACTACTGATTGTAAGTCGCTCTGGACAAGGTAAATGCCGGGTAAATTGACCTTTAAGCAGCCGCGGTTGTCATGGTGAGAGATTTGAAGGGTACGCTGCAAGGACCCTACATTTGAAAAAGCGGCGTGCCCCGTCTGCAGCGCGGGCACCGGTGTCAGTGTGGCTGCCGGGGACAGCTGTCGCGTTAAACGGGCCACTGCACGCTCTTTAGCGGAGCCCGAGCTGGGTTGCACATTGACAGCGGAGAGCTTTTCCGCTCGAGCACCGCACACGTCACCACGCACCCGCGGGGTGAACGTGGAAAGGTCAGCAGGAGTAGTTGCCATGGCCGAGGCTTTTCCAACTCGTATTCACAATTAACCTGGACGCGGTTTATGTTCAACCAAGAGCCCCTCGCGTAATGGAAAGAGATGGCGCGGATGGGCGGGGCGCGGCGGGAACTGCACCTGCGTGTGACGCTCGACAGGTAGCCGCCACCGGCCAGGACGGCGGATTCAGCAGACACGGCGCACGCCGGCCACGCCGCGACGGCTGAATGGAGGCTTATCTGGACAGGCCTCGCTTCACCCACCCCAGCAGCGAGTGACGTGGAATGCTGCTCTCTTGCCGATAAAAATAACGCTAATAATGACGATCGTTACTAATAATACTAATAAGAGCACGGGGCTTCGGCTACAGCGCGTGCTAAATTACACCAGGCCTTTCGCAATTAAAGACTTGTGTTTACAGACAGGCCACTTGACCTTTGACCCCTACTGTCTCCACTTCATCAACACGGGTTATTCTAAGTCACTGATGTGAGTCTGATGCTCTGGGAGCAGAACCAGAAGAACCAACGCGGGATCGGACGCCTCGAGGTGACCTGTGGCTCCGAGTGGCCTTTCAAGGTTAAATCAGAAGCCGCTGGCTGTGGACAGATGAGGCTCGGCGCGCAACCGTGGAGGCAATGTGGGTTTATTTCGGTCCGAGCGGCACCACAGGCCGTGAAGTAATAACTCCCTCTTTTAAAAATAACCCACGGCCTATAAATAAGCACATCTGGGGCGTAAATAGGGCCACTGGTCTCCGGCTAGGCGCGCCTTGCATCACAGGCACCGCAGTTATAACGAGGGAATTTAGCTGCACCTTCACACTGCATGCAGAGCGGCGCAGAAGAGGAACAGAGACACAGAACAGAGCAGAAATAAATCTAACTGCCCGACCGCAGGAGATTAAATGTTAAAATAATATTACGCACACCTGTTGCATTAATACGCCAGGGGCAAATTAGATATTTACCCATCTTTTTATTGAAATAGGTACATAAAAACTTTCTGCGCTGCATCACTTACCGCTGAAGGTCAGAAAGTACAAAGTTGCGGTCCGCGTCTGTCACTGTCACTTTCCACGGAGTTTTCAGTACGGGGTTATTGTAAGCCGGGCGACGGGTGGCGTTCCCGGGCCGTCGCGCCGCCTGCGAAGTCGCAACTCGGCGGAAAGTTTCCGCAGTAACGCGACCGAGCGGCTCTGCCACCGCGCCACTGCGCGCTGTTTGTTTTCTTCTGCGCTCCGGTCACCTGCGCGCGCTTGTGACACTTCACGCCACCAATCACGGAGCGGCTGGGTGCGCGATGCATTGTGGGACATGTAGTTCCCGGCGCAACAAGGGCGGAAGGCCGCTAGTGTTCTATTTAGAAAATACATGTACAGTGTTAGTACAAACCAGTTTTCCGTAAATTAAAAATAACTTTGCACTCAGAGAGGGTTAAATAATAACTGCTACAAAAGCGTACAACACAGTCTTCATTTATTTGTGACTTTAAAACAATGCCAAATGAAATACGGACTCAATCATTTAAACATGCGTTCACCTGACATGATATGGTGGGAGAAAAAAATTAAATAAATAAAAAGCTCCCGTTCAAACTTTATTTCGGAAGATGAAGGGCCCCTAAAATCATAATTCATTAGCTTTCTCAAAACAACTCAGTGCTGCCTAACAGCATTACAATCTAGAGATTAGAAAAGAAGTTTGAGAGATTAGTTGTTTAACCCCTGCAGATTCTAGTTTACTATACGCTAGACAGATTTTCACATAGAAGCAAACAGATTATGTTGAATTTGTAACACAGAAACTGAGGAGGAAGGAGCACCTGTCAGATAAAGGATGGTTCGTTCAATCATGACAATCATTAGTGTTGAACTACAGAACACAAATAGCACACAAAAAAAAAGTGACATCTGATTGAGTCAAATACAATAATTTTTTTTTTCTTTTTTAAACTGAGGGGGACAATGTGAGCCAAAAACTAAAATCCTGATGCGATTCTGGCGACGTGAGACCAACAAATGAAACCCTCAGTAGCTCCCCATCCAGCTGCTCGCAGTACACACTTCACAATTTGGCTGTGCAAGTGGAGACTATTGAAGTTGACTTCAGGCAGATGGATGGATGGATGGATGGATGGATGGATGCACCTACATGCCAAGATGTACTGTAATACAGCGCTTGCTTAACCCAACCCATGTCCCACCAATAAAATGATAAAACATGCTCGAATACCAGCACTTGCTCCGAAGGAAGTGAATCGTTAACATTCCTGCAGACTTTTGTCTCCTAGCATTCAGCTTATTTCGAGCTCTCCAGTTCTAAATCGCCCCCCTTAATGAATGAAAACTCCTGAATTTGAACAGCTCAGTCAACGTGAGTTGCCAGAACCTTGCCTTGATAAAATAAATAATAATAATAATAATAATAATAAAAAAACTACAATCATGAAGTTAGACAAGACAGAAAAAAATATATATTTTAGATGTATATGAGTGTTCTGGGAAACATTGCAAACACTTTCACTGCCCCTGCCCTGTGGGTATTCTGTCTCATCCCACTTCCTGTCTAAAACAAGCTGAGGTATATGGACGAGGAATGCTATGGCAGGGTCGGGAACTGGGGG
Organism: Denticeps clupeoides; assembly: GCF_900700375.1. Taxonomy (NCBI): domain Eukaryota; kingdom Metazoa; phylum Chordata; class Actinopteri; order Clupeiformes; family Denticipitidae; genus Denticeps; species Denticeps clupeoides. The sequence continues at coordinate 20,274,117 of NC_041718.1, read as the reverse complement.
TGCCACCAGTCAACGAGGCGCACACTGTTGACCGGGTCCAGAACCACCTGGAGGCCCTGATCCGCCCGCTGCCTCTGGCCGCGAATGGCAGGGGAGTCCAGGAAGGCCAGCCGCACTCGGTGATGCCTCATATCTGTGCTGACATTGATGGTCATCTACACACACAAAATGGATATAAAGTAAATCTTCAACAACTGCAGATACTATATACGAGGGGCTGGCAACCTGCGGCTTTTTCGTCCTTACTCCATGTGGCTTTTGAACAAATGTAATAATTTAAGTGTATTTGACTTTTTATTGTCTTATTAAATTGCAGTTCAAAATTCGAAGGAACATTAAAATCCAAAGCGTTTAATTTTTTGCTGCTCAATATGCCCGCCAGAGCTGTTTTTTTGATTAAAGTCGCATTTCCAAACCTGAAGTCTCTTCGGGTGAGTTAACAGTTTTTTGTGATATTTAGTGTTTAATGATTTGCATATGTTGATATTAAATTGACAAGTTAGGGGCGACCAGATCTTCGCTTTCCCTCCGAACATGTCCGACCGGGTTTTTAGACATGTCTGGCATGATTAAACATAAGTCGCGTCATTGGCTTCTACGCGCATATTCATGCTAGGTCACACCCACCTCCCCTCAACCCATCTGCACGAATGCGATCTTTGCACAAATAAAAATTCACATGCGACACACTAGGCCAGTTCTTTTATACATGGCATCTGTGGCTCATCTCTTTGGTGGAACCCGATCATTAAAAGGTTGCCGACCCCTTATCTAGACAAAGCTCCTATCAAACATTAAAATGCTGTTTAAAAATAAATAAATAAATAAATAAATTACCAGTGAGACGGTCATGCCCATGACCACGTGGGGAATGTAGATGAAGTTGAGGGTCGTCACTTGCAGCAGGTAGCAGTCAGAGTCGGGATTGGTGTGGACGTCCCGGTATCGTCTCGGCAGCTGGAGACTGCGCTCTGAGCAATTCCTATATTTGGTGGGCTGGAGGAAAAAGGAGGAAATGTTTGGTGCACACCAGGACAAAAAAAATTATGATGCAGAAAAAGATTATGGTGAACTTACTTGCTTTTCAAACTTAAAGTTGAACTGCCAAAGACTCTCGGGCCTGGTCCCAGTGACTTCCTTCACCCAAAACAGCAAACACTATGAGAGCAGGAAAAGGGGGACACATTCAGATTGATCAAGATCAGCCCGGGCTGTAGGAGAAAGGAATAGTCTTCTTCGTGTGGGCACCAGACTGTACTTTTAAGAAGGGACAGCCGGGAAGACCATAATGAACAACCGAAATTCCGCCACTCTGATGACATTTTATTGCGATCAATGCTATGCAAAACAAGCAATTCTAGTCACCGTTACAGATGTTTGAGTTATTATATTATGACCAATACTCGATACTTGCATCGGGTTACCGCGTCCCAACCCGGGGACCTGGCCCATTCCCTCACCTTCGAGTTGAGTAGCGTGGTGGGTGTGGACTCGGGCAGCGGGGGGGTTTTGGAGACGCGTGAACAGAACGGTTCGTACAGGTGGAACAGCGAGCGAATCACACAGGCACGGAGGCACTGCATGCCCGTGATGGAGTCGGGCTGCAGCTGAATGGGAAGATCCGCGTCCAGGTCGTAGTGCCTGCAGATAGACCGACAGACGGTGCGGTGAACGGCTGCTGACCGGCCGTGTCAGCGATGAAGGTCGGAACTCACCTCCAGTACAAGCGACTCCAAAAGGCGGCAGTGCAAGTGACCATCCAAGAATTCCTGCAAATGAGCGCAAATCGGCAGATGTCCTCTGGTCGTATGTACGCGGCCAGCAGCAGCCATATGTCAATGGGGTACTCGTCTCCGTCCTGGGCTTCACCATTTTCTATAACGCAAACAACGGTGTTTGGGAAGCCACCAGCAGCTCGCCCGTCATCTCAGAAACGATCAGACGGGCGCGGTACCTTTGCGTCGCTTGTTTTTCTTTTTGCGGGAACCTTTGACATCAGATTCGCCTTCGTCTGGGTTGAGCTCGTCGTCGCTGTCCTGAGCCTCTACGCCAGCCTGCTCGGCGGAGGAAAGCACCTCCTTTACAGGCCCCTGAGAAGCCTCAAGTCCACAAAGCAGCTTCACTGCGAGGTGGAGGTTCAACGAAATGGCAATTATACATTTTAATTTCGGATCAGCAGTTGAAAACCCACTTATTCAAAAGGTATTTCAGACAAATCTAACATTTACACACACACATGCATACACACTGCACAAAATATCTATATATTTTTTTAAGTTTCTTTGTCTAGCACTTAACAATATCCAAGCATGTTCTTTTTCTGACAAGTTAGGCCTTATCAGGGCTCTTAGTTTTCTAAACTCAAAATCTATAGAAATCGAACGAGAATTACTGGTGTCTTCCTCTTATAAGTCGCTTTGGATAAAAGCGTCTGCAAAGTACAGTATTCTGCTCAGTCCCTTCGCCCCAACATATTTTTCTATTGCTCTTACTGTTGGGACCTGGTGCCAGGTTGGTGCTGAACTGGGAATCGGTCCACATTTATACGCATGTTAATAAGTCACAGGCCACGCCCACCGAACAAATTTCCCAGCGCCGAATCCATTACATTGTAATAGAAGTCCTTTGGACCTCCACCACCGCCACTTTAATGTAGCCACCTCTTTTTATCCCTGCAGGTTTTCTTTTTAGCTTAGTGACAATGTGGTCGGTTGCGCGTGTGAAGCCTGCAACTAAGTTCTTTGCTTATTTCTTCTGCTGCACTTTTTAAATTTCCGTTGAATTTCTGGACGTCCAAACTGCTTGAAGAGCTTTAATTTGTTCAGCACTCCACATTGCCGGACATTGCCTCTCTGACTTTGTCTCTTCTAAAGCTCCCGTGGGCATTTAAAGGAGAACTACCAGTTTTCTGGTACACCACACTGGTGTACGGGACCTTAACTCATGTATTGGAGACCGGAACAACGTAGAAAATGTATTGGATGTACTGTGATGCACCGATAATCGTAATCGTGAGACCAGTGACGGTTAACACCTCGAATATACACTACGTCTGTTTTTGGGAAGAGGAATTCTTCGGATGGTTAGGAGCATGTCTGGAGCCACGCGGTCACGTTGCCTCTGTAGGCTCTTCATTAATTAAGAGTGGTAGTAGCCTAGTTAGCCTATGAACCAGAAGACCCAGGTTCAAATCCCACTTACTACCATTGTGTCCCTGAGCAAGACACTTAACCCTGAGTGTCTCCAGGGGGGGACTGTCCCTGTAACTACTGATTGTAAATCACTCTGGATATGGGCGTATGGTAAATGCTCTAAATGTACATTACGGCGGCCTGGCTGGTAGGGAGACTTCCGGGACCGGTTCCGGCTCGACTGCACCCTCACCTTCATTTTCCAGCGCATTGGCCACGGCCTTCTTCACCCTCCCGGACTTCACTACGGCCGGGTCGGCATTGGCGTAGTCGGCCACGGTCACTGGGGGCAGAGAGACGCGCGTTTATTACAACCCTGGCTCCCTGCCTGGGGGAACACGGGACGGCCCGTTCGCCCTACCTGACTCCGAGCAGACGTCCTCGGGCCGGAATTTCAGCCGTTTTCGGTTCCCTTTCCTGGGCATGACGGCAGCGCAGGTCCACGGGCGCTTATCGGGGCTGCCATGTCTCCACAACAAGCAGAGAGGACGACGGAGAGGGAAAATGAGAGTAGGAAATGAAATGAGCTCCTCCGGGATCTTCAGCCATCATGGAACTGACGAAATCCCTCTCCAGCTCTCGCGAGAGCCGCGAACGCGGTGTTTTATTCAACCGCTTTGCTCATCGCTGTGCAAACGAGGCCTTTTCATTGGTCGCACGCGAAATCCTGTCGTTCACGGTCGAGTGGCAACGTTCTCGCGAGAAACTGAGGGCAGTGTTACGAAGTTCAACGAGTCGGTCATCGCTTTAGCCTCTGATTGGACGAGAGGCGACACATCCGACGCGGTTCAGCCAATCAGTGGCCACGGTGAACAAATTGTCCGTGAAACCAGAATTGAAAACGTCGCGCGTTCTGCGCCTATTATGTGTTAAAACAGTTCAAGTTTTAAGACATAAAAGAGACTTAAAATAACAAAGTACTGACGTCGTCTGCGCTCGGCACGTCGGGCGCCAGGGGGCGCTGTCCGCGCCTCGGACGCGTGTGGTGCTGATGAGAGCAGCCAGTCGGAGCTCGGGGTCGGCGGCACCGGAGGCTCCGCTCTTCGGAAAGCCGCGACACGGCCGGCGCGCAGCGGTGATGCGAGCGGCGACTTCCCGAGCGATGCTGCGCAGCGACCGGGCCCGGCGGCGGCTAGCGGCGGGCGGGATCGGCGGCCGTGCGGCGCGGAGGATGCGGCTCTCCCCCTGACCGCTACACGGCAACTGGTGGACGCGGGACGCCGGGCGGGACGTCTCCACATGCCTTCTGCCGACAACTAACGCGAAAAGCGACACGGCCGTCAGACATACGCGTTGACGTCCCACACAAACACGGAGCAAGATGATGTGCGAGGTGATGCCGACGATCAGCGAGGGCGACTCGGTCGGCGCCCAGCGCGGCTCGCAGAACGGCTCGGAGCCCGACGCCAATTTCGAGCAGCTGATGGTCAACATGCTGGACGAGCGGGACAAGCTGCTGGAGTCCCTGCGGGAGACCCAGGAGACGCTGGTCCAGGCGCAGGGCAGGCTGCAGGACGCGCTGCATGAGAGGGACGCCCTCCAGAGGCAGCTGAACTCCGCCCTGCCGCAGGTGAGGCAGCCAGGTGGCCATGGCGCCCGCATGCTCCGCCCCGAGCCGGCTCCGGGTGACCCCAGGGGTCACCGCTCGGCTCCAGCCCGGCAGCACGGCTTGGCCATGGGGGGTTTCGCTCTAGATTTGGAAGTCCGTTTAGGACG